>NW_004797431.1:763828-765473 GCF_000002075.1 Aplysia californica | reverse complement strand
GGACAGACAGACAGACAGACAGACAGACAGACAGACAGACAGACAGACAGACAGACAGACAGACAGACGGAAGAGGGGGGATTGTTCTCACCAGAGGTAAATCAAGAAAAAAGTAATGCTCCAGAGAATAGGAGAGCAGTTTTAGCTACGTTTCTTCATTGTCCAATCGCCTACCTGATCAAGTTGAGTTGTATTGTTCTTTCTTTTTTTGACCGGTTGGGGGGGGGGGTGTTCTTGTTGTTCTTTTACGGCCGTTATCTAATTTCAATTTGAGACAGATATCAAAAGACACACCAACGTAGTAGTTTTTGAATTTTAGAAGGTCAGATTATTTGTTGTTATCAAATGCTGACCGAAACTTTTTTTTAAAGCCGAGGGATTTTAACTTCAATAGGGGAAATGGGTTTTTTCATGATCTTAAACTCCTTGAAAAAGTAATTTTAACCAGACACTCAATCATTTGCATTCACAGGTGCTTGGAGACGTAGCAATTTTTTCTGAGTGAGTACAGATTAATGGAAAGTGCGAGTTTATTTCTTTACAGAAAAACACAAAATACTGACGGTATGATTGAGAATCAAACGTTTATTTTAAGTTGGTAGATATTGTTCGACCATAAATGTGGGTACTGTCACTATGGAAATGATACCTTAAGTAGTACTACACTGTAACTATTCCCTTGACAAATGGTTGAGTATAAATGGTGAACAAAACTGGACCGAAGACTGAACCCCAAGGTATCACATTCATAAGAACATGATCTAATTATTTGCTCTTTAATGACACTAGACTTTATGTATCGATATGATGGGAAAGAACAAAACCAGCTAAGGGCAGTCAACAATTCAATAAAATATGATGATTATTTGCATCAAAAGCTGCTGATAAATCTAAAAGGCTCAGCAAAACAACTGTTCCTGAATCACAGTCAGCAGGCACGTCATTCATAACTCTAAGAGTGATGTTTCTGTGCAGTGATTGGCTTGATTGGTAGACTGGAATGACTTTAACATATTATATAATAGGATGACCTGTTAAGTCCTAATTCTGGTGATTCATGTGAGGTGACGACCAGATAAAGCCAAGGTTATAAGCAGCTTAATTTTTTTGCCGGGGATTCAGTTTTAGACGCACCATTTCAGGTCGGTATAAAGGGGAACTGATAGGCCCTAAACAGCCAAACAGAAGATCTTAATTTTACTGGCAATTTGGCACTCCAACAGCTTTGACCAAATGCAAAAGTTAACAGATGTCCTCAACAAGGCGCATGCAATACTGGGCTTGATATTCAGTATGTCGAAAAACAAAAAGTCCCCACGATGAGTACAATAGACATAACTTCCGTCATTCTTCAATGGACACCACAAGAAGATGTGGGATATTTTACGTACAAGGGGAAAGTCACCAACAGGCAGGGAAGAAAAGAAGAAGGTATCAAAGTAGGGATCGAGCAAGTGGCAGAAATAGTTGTAAAGATGCGACAGATTTGAAAGTCTAAGAATTGAATGCTGAGAGCACAGAGCTGAGCTTTATTCAAGGGCAATGCGAAATAGCATGGACTGTATGTAGCAGAGACCTGGACATTAACACAGGCTGATGGAGGAAAACTCCATGTGTGTTTCAACGCATACTCTGATAGTGTGGT
>NW_004797431.1:756250-758435 GCF_000002075.1 Aplysia californica | reverse complement strand
CTCTCTCTCTCTCTCTCTGTGTATATATCCATTTGTCTATTCTAAAATTCCATCTATAATTAACAAAACGTATCTTTACAGCCATGATCTTTCATTTCTACTTAGTTACGTAAGTGAAGTACATATGTATATACTTTATACAAGTATGTTCAAATTGGAGTGGAGTTATTTTGGGAAATGTGAGATGCCCAAACATCGGATGACAAATTTAGCTGCCTACAATGAATATTGGAATAGGTTTCTGTATTCTTATACTTAAAGTTAAACATAGTCTGTATCTAATCAATAATGATAACAACAACAACAACTACAACAACAACAACAACAACAACAACAACAACAGAAGCAGCAACATCAACAATATTATTAACAACAACAATAACAACAGCAATAACAACTACTACAACAACAACAACAATAACAACAGTATCGGTGCAGATTTCTCATCATAAGTAGAGTTATGATTTGCCGCACGTTTCTATCAGAATGACGTCCACTATCACTACCCACCTCGGGGGATTCCACAGGTACTGGAAGTGCGGTAAGCTTTTCATTCTTCAGTACGAAACAATCTGTCATCAAGTAAAAGAGTGCAGATTGTCATCATCATCATCATCATCATCATCATCATCATCATCATCATCATTATCATCATCATCATCATCATCATCATCATCATCACCATCATCAACAGCAGCATTAATGTTACCATTGTTATCAATATTATCAATATCAAAGATTATTTCTATCTAATATTTTATTGTTATGATTTGTATTGCTAAACATGTATTGTTGTTGCATTGTTGTTGCTGGTCTTAACCTTACAATCGTGAATCCTACGTTTTGTTCCGTCATTCACTACATTTTCTTCACTTCACCTAACTGCGAGGGCGCGCTGTTAGCTCAGTGCGTATCATGCTGGTTTACAGAACGGGTGGCTCTGGTTCAAATCTCCTCTGAACTTGGTATGTTTTGGGGAGCTTTTAAGGCTCTCCGCCCAATTGGCTCCTTCTTGTTGAAGATGGGTGTTAGATTCGAGGCCCTGCCTTTTAGATAACCTTTTAGCGTTGAAACAGGCGTTAAACATAATACGCAAAGGCTGCAGTTGCTAACTCGGCTTCAAACGCTTCCTTGAAACAATAAAGATAGACGCGGGATAGTTTTAAAACACGTGACAGGCGTTCACGCTGCATGTTCCGAGGCAAAGTGAAACGAAATATCAACAAGGACAAGCCAGCAAAGATGTCTGTTACAAAACAGTGGGAAAAAGGATATTCTTCTATAAATGCCTGCTTTGGCGGCACTTATATCTGGTCTAAAAACACATCCATTCAGAACCCATTCATTGTACTAACTAGTTTGACTTGACTCTTCTTCCAGCAATGAGTATGATCAGTAGCCACACTGATATAATTATCTTTTTTGTGTAAAATGTGTTCTTTTTCAGATAACGGGTCTACAATGGTATTTGAAAGAGTTGACGCGTGTTAAATGGGCCTTTGTATGCTTGAACCATTAATTTAAATCTCTATACTTTATTGTGAAGCGCTCAGTCACAAAAGAGTGGGCGCTGTAGAAGTTGTCTTTCTTCTTCTTTTTCTTCTTCTTCTTCTTCTTCTTCTTCTTCTTATTATTATTATTATTATTATTATTACTTTTTTCTTTTTACACTTATCATTTACAAAAAGCAACACTGCTATAAAGGACTCGCAGTTGTGAACATCTCAATTTTTAATGTTTTTGTTTTTGTTTTGACACAACTAGACCTAGAGGTTCAGTTATGTCTTTCGCCAATCTCTCCTATGTCCACAAGAAGGTTTTTAAAAAAAATTAAAATACGTGTACTTTGAAATAGTCCAAGACTCTCGGGGGCCAAGGGGGCCAAGGCAATAATGGGGTAAACAAGAATAATATCTGTAAACTTATTTTTATATGAACCATTCATGAAATATCTAGAAACACAAAAAAAACTGCTTGGTCTTATTAACAATTTTTTAATAAAATAGGAATGAATTGTTTCACTTACGCTTTTCCTCAAGTCTCCCTTCAGGAGATCGCAAAGATGATAAAGAGTGGCGTTGATGTCTGTGCGGGTGTTGTTCATTTGAATCAGAAAGTTCAACTTCTCCATGACGAATACACAGATGTCGCACGCGTTATTAGACTTGAGTTGTTGAGTTGTACA
>NW_004797431.1:752827-755057 GCF_000002075.1 Aplysia californica | reverse complement strand
AGAGAGAGAGAGAGAGAGAGAGAGAAAGATGTGTTTGTGTGTATGTGTGTGTGTTTTTTTGTTTTGTTTTTGTTATTGTTGTTTTGTTGTTGTTGTTGTTGTTCTCGTTGTTGTTTTGTTTTGTTTTTGTTATTGTTGTTTTGTTGTTGTTGTTGTTGTTGTTGTTCTCGTTGTTGTTTTGTTTTGTTTTTGTTCCTGTTTACAGAACTGTTTAATAAAGAAGCGGCGGCCAACTTGAAAGCCCACTGACCTGTTTGTTCTTATTCTTATTCTATGAGATGATAGTCCATGAACTGAGTCACACCCCTGTCACAGGTATGCCTATCAGTCAACATGGCAACTCGGGGTGACTTTGATACCAACAACGCGACTTACGTGAGACACGTGAGCTATTACAGATAACAAGAGTACGAGTGACCTTCGACCTTTGGCTGAAATGTCCACACTGGGTCATGCAGTTCTTTCGTTACGAAACGAACTCACTTGCTTTGAGTCATGTCTGCTTTTCAAATAGCCAACCTGAAGAAGTACGTTATCTTATTTTTCTCACAAAAGTTCCTTTTGGTAATCTGTCGTTGTTCTTCTTGTTTTTCAAGCCTGTTGATATCATGTAAAGGAAAGAAGGGGGAACATTTTTCCAACAACAAAAAATGTCAAGTCACCTTGTTGCCTGTTTTAAATTGAGTGGCGTGTCAGACAACATACGATATATGGACGTATCTATATCTCTGTTTTTACCTTTTTATGCAGATTTTAATTATCTCTAGATCTAGATCTATTTTAAACGACTGTCCCCGGGGGAAAAATGTCATGCGTTGCCACTTCTTGACCCATAGCCCTGAAATATAGTTTAGCAGAAAGTGGGTATAGGCTCGTTCACTTTCGTTTGATCGCGGTTAAAACGGGATAAAAACAAATCGCTCTGTTTAATCGTTGTGGGTCTTTGCATGAGGGTCTAAAAGTTAAGCGACCATCATCATTATCATCATTCATCATCACCTGGTGCCTTGCCGACTAGCGTGGGCGATCATGGACCTCCACTTCACTCTGTCTTGCGTTGCAGCAATGGTGTCTGTTGTTCTTGCTGCTCCTAGCAATGTTGTCATCTTGTCCAGTATCTTTTCCCTCTGTCTGCCTCTGCCTGTCTTTCCCTCAAACTTGCCTGTTGTTACAATATTCTCCGATGCTTCTTTCCGCATTGTGTGTCCGAAGAAATTTGAATGTCGCTTTCTTATATTCGATATAAGCTGTCTTCTATAATTTGCTTCAACCAAGACTTCTTCATTTGTTTTTCTAGCTGTCCATGGGATACGTAGCATGCGTCTTATGAACCGCAACTCTGTCGCCACAATCGTTCTTTCCAGCTGTTTATTGATTGTCCACGCTTCACACCCGTATAATAGGATTGGCTCGATGTAACTTTTCAGTACTCTTTTTCTCATTTCCAGTGACAGATTAATGTTTGTTAGTATCTGTTTCCTTTTGTGGAAGGTTGCTTTTGCTTGACAAATGCGGCTTTTAATGTCGGTGTGACATCTACTGTCTGATGAAAAATGGTCCCCAAATATTCAAAATATTGTACTTGCTTCAGGGTGGTATCATTTATTTTGATATTGCATGTTGGGGTTGGAGTTTTTCTGCTTATCACCATTGTTTCGGTTTTCTTGATGTTTAGGCTTAAGCCCATGTTGTCACTTTCTTGTACGATGACATTAAATAGATTCTGCAGGTGTTCTTCATCTTTTGCTGCATATCTTAGATGTATATATTATGTCCCCCTATCGAGATACCTGGCATTTCTTCTATGTGTCTCATGATATTTTCCCTATACAGGGAGAGCAAATCTGGAGAAAGTACACATCCCTGTCTGACTCCTCTTTTAATCTGTATGTATTCGCTGATGTCGTTTTCTATTCTCATTGTACCAGTTTGATCCCAGTACATGTTTCTTGATAATCCTTAAGTCCTTCCCGTCGATATTGAGGACTTCCAGCATGTCGATGATCTTGTCGTGACTAATTTTGTCGAATGCCTTGGTGTAGTCTATAAAACATAATAAATATCTTTCTGAACTTCTAGGGCACGTTCTATTGTTGTTCTGATCACATATTATATGGCATTTACAATGCCTTTGCCTTCAATAAATCCACACTGTTCTTTGGCTATTTCTGGGAGAATTTTATTTCGTTTATCGTCATAATCATCATTATTTTTTAAAATTATTATTATT
>NW_004797431.1:749551-750751 GCF_000002075.1 Aplysia californica | reverse complement strand
TTTCTTGTGCTCTGTTATAAGCATCCCGAATCATTAATTTGTAGCCACACAGAGTGTAAAAACGTGAAAAATAGAGGTTTCATAACATAATAAAATCAAAATTAGACAGCACATATTTATACAACCACAAAAATTAACAAATAAGGGCGTGTGTTCATTTATCCGAAGATTGGCCGTTTTAACCCTAAACGTGTGTAATTCAAGAAAAAGTACAGGATGTTACAAGTACATGTAAATTATGGAATCACACGCAAGGGGCCTTCCAGTGACAGTATTCAGTTTTGGTGGAGACACGTTCGAACATAACACGTTTATATAAATTTTAAAAGGGTAGGAACAACATCAAATTAAATTACACTACGCTATATAAACACACAAAAAATAGAAGAACAACACATCAGAAGAATAGAAGAAATTAACACACCAACAAATTTAAAACACAACAAAGATGGGAAAATAAAAGTTAATTACAGCAATATAAATAAATAAGTACATATATGTAATGTACATATATTCTTCGCATGAAAATAACTAGATCTATTTAATGGACACTTAAAAATTATCAAAATACATGTCTAATAAGTAATAGGTTATGAAGTAGCTTTTTTCCTGAAAATTGCCCAAAAAATCGCGGCCGCGATACGCGGACTAAAAAATGCAAAAACTCGACAAACGCAGATTCTAGATATATTGGTTCATGTAGCTTTAAAAGACTAATGTATTATAGGCTACTCATACTAATATCACAATATTACCCTGCTTGACTCAGAAGAGCGAACCCTGTGATTAAGAGAGGAGGGGAAAACAAAATAACGTTGCCCACGCTATCATTTTTTACGGGCCATGTTTTCACAGAAAGCGCAATAATCCAGACAGGCCTATCGATGTGCATAGATCTATATGTTCAGTCTACGCAACAACGACTGTGATGTAAAGAATAGACTTTAAGCTGTTGCTCACAACAGATCGTGAGCTCGATTTCCAACTTATTGTATCTTGCCGAAAAAAAATATCTACATCTGTCTTCCTGTGCTCGTGCAACCTCTCCGTAATTCTTCTCTCCTTTCATTTTACTCACACAACTGTCAGTTATTCTCTATCCGTTGTCCTCCCATACAACGATCCTAGACGTTGTAAAAATATCTCTCTCTCTCTCTCTCTCTCTCTCTCTCTCTCTCTCTCTCTCTCTCTCTCTCTCTC
>NW_004797431.1:730702-748635 GCF_000002075.1 Aplysia californica | reverse complement strand
TATATTATACAGAGAGAGAGAGAGAGAGAGAGAGGAGGGGTTAGAGAGGCGGGGACGAAAGAGAATATTTCTTTCAAGACGAATGGGTCGTTCACAACGCCTACTCTTATTAGTCTTAACTGTAATAAAGGAGGCGTTGGTGGGGCAGTTTGCGTTCCCACACACGAAAAAGTTGCACACTGTTTTATTTTACCACATGTATTTCGTCCACCCCCGTCCTACGCTGTACAAACATTCAAAGGCCTACACCCCCCCCCCCCTCTCTCTCTCTCTCTCTCTCTCTCTCTCTCTCTCTCTCTCACACACACACACACACACACACACACACACACACACACACACACGGGATGGGGGGACAAAAACAACCAACAACGGTGTCTTCCTGGCAATGTTAGTCTACGCTTTTTTGTGACGCCTCGTTTACAGTACTCAACTAAAAAAAAAGTGACTGATGAGTAGAATTCGGAGATACAACAGCCAATCAGCAGACAGCTACTTGGTGAATACAATTCAGTTCGTGCTCTCTTAGGGCACTTTGAGCAGAAATTAATCAGTTCGAAGCTGGCGACATTTCAGGTAGCTCTACTTGTGATTCCAGTTGTAAAACTACATTGGACACTGCCTTCCCCTCTCCTGTGCTAATGAATCAGGCGACACATAGAGTTTTAGATTCCATTATATCTTAGCAAATATTCAGGTATGTTATTTGTTTTCGTATTTCTTGATATTGAACCGTATTCCAATTCTTATTATCAAGTCCTCATCCTTCGTCTCTCCCCATTCCTCCTCATTGTACATATTGTGCGTACTGAAGATAGGTAATTTCATTCCCCTTTCCCTATTTTGGGCTAGTTCCGTTGTTTCTCTCTCACTTGTATTTCCTGTGCACTCTTTCTACTCAAACTGCACCCCCCCCCCCTTAACCCCTTCCTCCTAGTTCCTTCAGATTTAGTAATTTCTATTTTCAGTATTCCACATCCAGCAACCACCCTTGCGACTCTTAATTTAAGCCAGAGCAATCTCTCTCTCTCTCTCTCTCTCTCTCTCTCTCTCTCTCTCTCTCTCTCTCTCTCTCTCTCTCTCTCTCTCTCTCTCTCTCTCTCTCTCCCTTGTGCGGATAGGGCTGTAAAAAACATGGACTCAACGCCAGAAAAATTCTTTGTATGATGTACTGTTTCAGATATTGTACAGAAGCTGCTTCACTATATGAGATCACTGAACTAGAAAGATGACGAGGCAATTCTATCCCTTTCCTTCAGTTCAAAGTTGTTTGGTGACATCAGACGGTTTGTTCACTTTTCTGGTCCAACAAGTATCAAAGTGGTCTGCTTCTACGATTTCTGTATATCACACTCAGGCTTGAAGTGACGCAGTGGGGCTGTAGAGATAGGCAGATAGGTTGATAGGGAGCTAGGTGGATAGGTTAGAGTCAGAGTAGAATTTTGTCGATATTGCCATGGCCATGGCGGGAGGTAGTTGAGGGGGCAGTGTAGGTTTTTCTTTTTTTTGGGAAGGGGGGGGGGGGTTGCAGGGGTAGAATGGTGTGGGTAGAGCTTCCTGCTGATTTTGAGTTTGAGTGTGATGATGTTGGAGTGGGGTGTATACTGGATTGTTCCGTAAGGACCACCTGGACGACCAAGAGGAGCATCCGCAGACAGGACATCTACAGGAGGTATTTGTCTGGGAAATATGTCTCGGTGTTCCTTATTATAGTTTTTCGAGTTAAAGGTAAAAGTTTTATTGTTGCATTTAGGTGGAAAAAGAGAATGATAAAATGTATTTTTACTGAAAGGTTTTTATTAATGACCTTCTGTCCTTTTAAATTGGTGGTAAACAATATTATAACGACTCTTTTTATATTTTGAAACAAAAATGCAAACTGTAAGGCAATAGTATTGATTGACAAATGATGAAACTTATTTTTGGACAAATTTTTAAAAATGTCTTTGATGCTTTTTAAACCAGTAGCAAAAATATTTTAGCGACAGTTTATTTTTTCACGAAAAGAATACAAACTGTATGTATAGATGTAAGACGATTGTATTAATTGACACGTCTTCATCACCAGGACCAGCCGCGGACAGGACCAGCCGCGGACAGGACCAGCCGGAGGAGCACCCACAGACAGGAGCACCTACAGGAGGTATTTGTCTGGGAAATATGTCTTGAAACACTATTTATTAATAATTAAAGTAAAATTAGAAAAATAACTATTGGTTTTGTTATTTTAAGGTGAAAGACTTGTTTTTGCATTTTGGCGAAAAAGAAAACTAATAAAACATTTCTCCTGACCCGTTTTTATTAATGTCTTTTCTGCCCTTTTAACATGCAATTTGAAATCACGTTTCCGCGTAATTCTCTCGTGTTTCTGGAAATGCGACCCGACATATTACGTTTATAAAACCACTTGTTTCGAGTCAAACTCATCAATTAAGCATTACGCAGATGTAGAATTCATTTATCTTTGACTTCCGGGTCAAACTAAAGGCTTGTTAGTTCATACTTTTTTATATTCGGCTCCTACCATAATACAATGACTTCGCATCGGTCCAGCCATAGTTATGGACCTCGAGTGCCGGACGCTGCAACTGTCGAGACATAGTTAAACAGTTAAACCAGTAGTAAAAACATATCCCCTCTTGCATATTCTGAAACAAAAATACAAACTGTATAGATACAATACGATTATATTAATTGACACGTCTTCATCACCAGGACCAGCCACGGACAGGAGGATCAGCCGGAGGAGCACCCACAGACAGGAGCATCTACAGGAGGTATTTGTCTGGAAAATAATGTCTTGGAACATTATTTGTTAATTTATAATTAAAGCAAAATTTTAAAAATACCCCCCCACCCTTCTCGTTTTTATTAGAGTTGGGGCGAGCGGATGGACGGGTTCGTTACTCACGGACTGTCAGAGCGAGCGGGTAACGGACGGCCATGCGAGTGGACTGCGAACCTCAAGACAGTTCATTTTTTGGGTCCACTCCACAATTTCACTCTCTCAGCGAGCAGACTGCGGACCTCAAGTCAGTTCTTTATTTTTGGTCCGCTCCACAATTTAATTCACTTAACGGGCAGGCGAACGGACTAACTCTAGCACACGAGATATTCGACTCGATGTTAGGCCTTCCGTCTATTGTTTGTTAGTTAGGCATAGTGTTTCAAGCCACTTGCGGTGCCAAAGGGAGTGAGAGAGGCTGGTGACGTAGCACTATGTATGTAACCTTTCACCTCGTGTGTGGTTCACACTGTGTATGTTCCAATTTAACCTGAAAGCGAAGTTTAAAGAATTTGGGTCGATAGTGCCGTAAAACACCTGCTCAGTCAATCAAAAAAGAATTTCCAAAGGCCTTTTTATGGGAGAGCAGTTTCCAGCATGAATACCTAGCTACAATGTGGGGCAGGAGGGTGAATGTTTTACGAGGGGGGCAGGGTGTAAATAGTATGCAATAGGAGTCGCTCCCCGTCCGTCTGCTTGAATGCATGGAGTCTCTCCATCCACCCGTCCGCTCGCTGGCTAAATGAACTGTTGTCTCTGTCCGATGAGTAGCGGGTAGCGAACTATTCTTCACAAGTGGATGGCTCGTTACCCGTCCGCTTGTTTGCGGGTAGTGCCAGCGAGCACTTCGTTACTCACGGACGCTGATTTAGTGAGTCTGACCCTACTCCAGTTCTTATGTACAGTAGAATTGTAAAAGGGCAGATTCAACAATGTCATGCTCATAACTGTGCCTGAACTACAACAGGGAACTGCTTCTTTTACTTTCCCAATCCTTACTATCGTCATTATCCTCTACTTTTTTAATGTTTGTCACACTTTTGTGACCCACTATTTCTGGGGTGCTTTGAAAGTCGAAAGAGACTTTGTGCTGTTGAAGCCAGAGAGGTGAGCAGAGTAAGTCTGATTCCCTGTAAAAACTTCTCTGTTGACATCCACCCCATGGTGGTCATATGACCTTATTCAGTTGTGAGCGCCGTAAAACCTCTACAAAAAAAAGAAAAAAGAAAAGTAGCTATCGGTTCTTTTGATTTAAAGGTAAAAGTTTTATTTTTACATTTAGGTGAAAAGAGAAAATAATAAGAGGCCTACATATTTACTGACCGATTTTTATTAATGTCCTTTTAAACCAGTAGTAAAAATATATCAACTCTTTATTTTCTGAAAGAAAAATGGAAACTATATAGATGTAAGACGATTGTATTGACACGTCTTCATCACCAGGACCAGCCGCGGACAGGAGGACTAGCCGGAGGAGCACCCACAGACAGGGGCATCTACAGGAGGTATTTGTCTGGGAAATATGTCTTGGAACATTGATCAATTACTTACTTTTACTTTTTCATCCTCTGTTGCCATGATGCATAGAGGGGAGATGCAGTTTTCTATGGTAGGCTAGCTCCGCAGCTCTTTCAGTTCGGATACTATGATTTATCAGGGCTTCCTTGACAACTTCAATCCACCCTTTGTGTGGCCTTCCTCTTCCTTTATAGCTTGAGTGCTTGGTGTTATAGGTTCTCAAGGCTGGCTGGCTAGGTAACATACGTAACAGGTGGTCGAACCATTTTGTTCTGTCTTTCTATGAAATGCAGTCAGATGTCCTAGTCCAAATAGCATAATGTAATCAAACATTGAAGTTAAGTTAGAAAAATAAATGTATTTATTTTTAAACAATTTTCAAGCTCTAAGGCTTTTAATTGCATTTCGCTGAAAAGGAAAAATAAAAAACGTATTTACTTACAGATGTCTAATAATGTCCTTTTAAACCAGTAGTAAAAATATAATATAAACTCTTTATTTTTCTGAAACAAAAACGGAAACTGTAGAGACACAAGACAATTGTATTAATTGACACGTCTTCGTCACCAGGACCAGCCACGGACAGGACTAGCCGGAGGAGCACCCACAGACAGGAGCATCTACAGGAGGTATTTGTCTGGGAAATATGTATTGGAACATTATTTGGTAATACTCGAACCTGTGTAAGACGGCCACCCATTGTCGAGGAGAAAAGTGGCCGTATAAGACAGTTGGTGTCTTGGGCAGGACTGATCAAGATGAAAAAAAACGAACCATTCCTCTCTGAGGTCTCTCGAAAGTAGCTGCATTGTTGTTGTTTTTGTTGTTGCTGTTGTTTTTGCTGGGGTTTTTTCTTTCTCTTTTTTTTTCTTTTGTTGTTGCTTTTGTGCGAGGGCGACAATGAAACGAGACGTGTCAGACAAGGAGGACCAAGTGCTATGGTAAAACAAACACATGGGTCACCACCACGAGGAGAACAAACGACGCTTCTGTCACAAGTTTATGTTGACGTCCATTGTTACTTTGTTACAGAATGGGTAAACAGTGACCACTCATCTCACGATTTTTGTATGAGTTTTGGGCGGGGCTTATGGGTTATCGAGGGATCACACGCTTACCCCACCAGAAAATGAACAGTTGTTACCTATTGGTCAATAATGATAGGGGCCTACGCAACATGATCGGTTGGAGTTGGAGGTACATTAACAACAACAACAACAGGTGATTTAATTATGACGGCTCTCCCCCCCACAACGCCAGGGGCCAAAGCACAATTTATGACAGAACGTAATGGAGTCACTAAGGTGGTCGTCTAAGACAAGTGTTAGTTTGGTGTGATAGGGGTTGTGTGTTAAAATATGGTGGCCGCGGCCGAGTTGGACAGGTGCCCATTTTACACAGTTAAATTATATATAGAAAAAAACGCAAGGGGGGAAATGGAAAGTGGCCGTTTTACAGGTGGCCGTCTTATAGAGGTGGCCGTCAGGGCAGGTTCGACTGTATTTGGTAATTTACTATTAAAGTAAAATAAGAAAAATACCTATTGGTTTTTCTGATTACAACAAGCACAAGGTAAACATTTTTTTTTACGTTTAGGGGAAAAAAGGAAAAAGGTGAAACATATTTTTTGGACAAATTAAAAAAAATGTCTTTGCTTTTTAAACCAGTAGCAAAAATATTTTATCTACAATTTATTTTTTCACAAAAAGAATACAAACTGTATGTATAGATGTAAGACGATTGTATTAATTGACACGTCTTCATCACCAGGACCAGCCGCGGACAGGAGGACCAGCCGGAGGAGCACCCACAGACAGGAGCATCTACGGAGGTATTTGTCTGGGAAATATGTCTTGGAACTCTATTTGTTAATTCACTATTAAAGTGAAATTAGGAAAGTACCTATTGGTTTTTATGATTTAAAGGTAAGTTTTATTTTTTGCATGTTGATAAAAAAGGAAAATGATGAAACGTATTTTCTGACAGATTTTTATAAATGTCCTTTTGTCTGTTTAAATTGGTAAAAAACAATATTATAGCTACTCTTTTATTTTCTTAAAACAAAAGTACAAACTGTATAGATGTAAGAAGATTGTGTTTATTGACACGTCTTCATCACCAGGACCAGCCACTGGATGACCACCCACAGACAACACGATTTCCGTATCTCACACTCAGGCTTAAAGTGATGCAGTGGGGGCTGTAGAGATAGGCAGATAGGTTGATAGGGAGCTAGGTGGATAGGCTAGGTTCAGAGTAGGATTTTGTAGGTATTGCCATGGCCATGGTGGGAGGTAGTTGAGGGGGCAGTGCAGGTTTTTCTTTTTTTTGGGGGGAAGGGGTGGGGAGGGTTGCAGGGGTAGAATGGTGTGGGTAGAGCTTCCTGCTGATTTTGAGTTTGAGTGTGAGGATGTTGGAGTGGCGTGTATACTGGATTGCTCCTTCAGGACCACCAAGAGGAGCACCCGCAGACAGGACATCTACAGGAGGTATTTGTCTGGGAAATATGTCTTTCTTGTTTGTTTTGTTTCAGTAGAGGTTTTATGGCGCTCGCAACTGCATAAGGTCATATGAGCGCCAAGAGGTGGATGTCAACAGAGAGTCCTTACAGGGAATCAGACTTTCTCTGCCCACCTCTCTAGCTTCAACAGCACAAAGTCTGCTTTATCAAGGCACCCCTGAAATAGTGGGTCACAAGAGTTTGACAAACATACAAAAGAACTAGAGGAAATGACGACAGTATGGATTTGTAAAAAGCAGCAGTTCCCTCTTGCAGTCCAGGCACAGTTATGAGCATGACATTGATGAATCAGCTGATTTACAATTACAATTCTATTCATAAGAACATGGTTTATGTCCCCCCTTTGGGAGTGGCCTAAAGACACTTCAGTCAGTAACACCGCCCTGGGGGGGGGGGAACTATGTCTTGGAACATTATTTGATCATACATAATTACAGGGTTTTTTTGTTATAGGTAAAAGTTTTATAGCTGTATTTAGGTGAAAAGGGAGAATGATAAAATGTAATTACTGAAAAATGTTTATTAATGACCTTCTGTCCTTTTAAACTGGTGGTAAACAATATTATAACCACTCTTTTTATATTTTGAAACAAAAATCTAAACTGTATAGACGTAAGACGATTGTATTAATTGACTTGTCTTCATCACCAGGACCAGCCGCAGACAGGAGGACCAGCCGGAGGAGCACCCACAGACAGGAGCATCTACGGAGGTATTTGTCTGGAAAATATGTCTTGGAACATTATTTATTAATTGTTGAAGTAAAAATTAGAAAGATTGCTGGTGGAGCTTTTTTTTCAATTTCAAAGTGAAAGTTAAAAAAAAATATTTATGTGAAAAGGTAATATAATAAAACGTATGCCGGTATACTGACAGGTTTTTATAACTGTTATTATGGCCTTTAAACCCGATAGTAGAAAATATAGCGACTTTTTTTTATTTTCTCAAGCAAAAATACAAACTGTATAGTTGCAATACGATTGTATTGACACATCTTCATCACCAGGACCAGCCGGGAACAGGAGGACCAGCCGGAGGAGCACCCACAGACAGGAGCATCTACAGGAGGTATTTGTCTGGGAAATATGTCTTGGAAAATTATTTATTAATTATTAAGGTAATATTTGAAAAAAAAGTTCCATTCATTTAAAATTTCAAGGTGAAAGTTTGTTTGGGGGGGGGGGGGGGGGGTTATGTGAAAAGGAAAAATAATAAAACGTATTTTCTGACAGATTTTTATAAATGTCCTTCTGGTATTTTAAAATAGTAGTAAAAAATATTAAAAAGTGACTCTTTTTATTTTCTGAAACAGTTACAATAATTGTATAGCATCAAGAGGATATTATTAATTGACACGTCTTCATCACCAGGACCAGCCGGGGACAGGAGGACCAGCCGGAGGAGCACCCACAGACAGGAGCATCTACAGGAGGTATCTGTCTGGGAAATATGTCTTGGAACACTACTTGTTTATTTATTATTGAAGTAAAATTAGAAAAATACCAATTGGTTTTTCTGATTTAAAGTTAAAAGTTTTAATTTGGCATTTAGGTGGAAAGTGTAAATGATAAAACATATACTGACAAATTTTTATAAATGTCTGTCTTTTTATACCGGTAGTAAACAATTTTATAGCGACCCTTTTTCTACTTTGAAAAATTTACAAATTAAACAGATGCAAGTTCTTAAGAAAAAAGAAAGGAAAAGTTTTAAAATATATGTGCTGACAGATTTTTAAAAATGTCTGCCCGTCCTTTTAATAAGAGCTATGAAAGGCAGGTTTTTGTAAAATCTGTAGTTGGCACTTACATGAAAAAATTGCCTCGTTAAAATATACACCATCAAAAACTACCACTATTTCTTATAGCTGTTGGAAGGAGAATGCCTTTGTAGGGTGAATCCTTTTTTTTCTTTTTCTCCATAACTTTATTTCTCATGTGTGCGCTAAGTGACCATTATTGCAGCTATGTACATTGTCTTTATTCAAATTTAGTAACTCAAGCTACATTATATATTTTTCTTAGAAAGATGTCAAGCCAACAGTTAACAGCTACCAAAAAAGCAGATACCATGCCCTGACAGGAAGGATCTTCCACTCACCCTGGATGGTAACATCCCCGCGCTGCACAGGGCATCCAGCCAAATGAGTGCTGTGCTAACATGATCAAATTGTGCCAATAGCACTGTGAAAAATGTTTTCTTCAATTAGTCATTCAAGAACTAACAGACAATTGCCAGGCATCAAGAATCCTTCAACATGCAGCTAGCTACTCTTGAATAGACATGTCAATTCCTCCAGATGACTACCATGGACTACTTTAACAGTTGGCTGTGTTATTTCTCTCATGTGAAATTGTGTTTATGGCATGGCATCCTTCAGTCTCAGGATACTATGGATCTGCGCCGTAGGAGATTTCAGATTCGAGAGCAGCGCTTGCTGTGGCTGAACAGGTCCACACAGAATGGCAGTCCTTGTTGTAGCCATGGCTGCACTTGTGAATGGTGTCTTCCTGCGTTGGTAGCCTCTGGCTGTTCTTTCGGTGATGCTATTTGTCTTCAGCTGCCTGTCGCAGTCGGGCTTCACCTCTGATGAGACCAGCTCCCAGTGTCTCCCACCAAAGAGCGCATATCAAGTGATTTCATATCTCGCTTGCACACATCTTTGAAGTGAAGATGGGGGTGCCCTTGCACTTGCTTTGCGGAGGCCAGCTCACCGTACAATAAATTGTGTTGATAGTGCTGTAAAAACCAGCAAAGACTCAAGAAAACAATGTTCCTTGTATGATGTCCAGATGGAGATTTTGTAATGAAGCTACTTAGAAACATGGTCACTGATATAGAATGACAAGAGGTTTTGTTCCTTACTTTCAATGCAAACTTTGGTGACAACAGAAGGTCTAGCCACTTTTCTGGTCAAACAGGTCTCACAGTGCTCTGTTGCTACGATTTCCGTATATCACACTCAGGCTTAAAATGACGCAGTGGGGCTGAAGAGATAGTCAGATAGGTTGATAGGGAGCTAGGTGGATAGGTAAGGTTCAGAGTAGGATTTTGTAGATATTGCCATGGCCATGGCGGGAGGTAGTTGAGGGGGCAGTGTAGTTTTTTTTTTTTTTTGGGGGGGGGGGGGGGGGAGGGGGTTGCAGGGGTAGAATGGTGTGGGTAGAGCTTCCTGCTGATTTTGAGTTTGAGTGTGAGGTTGTTGGAGTGGATTTTTTATTCTGTAATATTTCTTGCACTTTGTTGGTGCTGTTAATGTTAACTGACTTGTTCAAATTGGGTCGATAGTGCCGAAAACACCTACTCAATCAATCATGACTTGATCAAAAACAAATAAACAAGCGCTGCAAGCTGTTAGTTTGGCCTTTGACCTTCTGTGGTAGACGTTCTGATACCACCAGTATTTTCTTAACTTGAAGTTTGGAGTTGTGAAAAGTTTGAAGTCCACTGATTCAACAAAATTGAAAGCCTTTAGAGCGCTACAAAATATTTTTTTAAACACAACGAAAAGCTTGTTTACTGTAAGAAAAATGGTTCAACAGCCAATGTGTATATACTCAGGTCTTCATGTTTTTGTTGGAGATTTACTCCAGCCCCTCTTTGTAAAAGCTTTGGAACTTTATTCTGATCCCTTCTTGTTAACCTGTTAGAACTTTACTTTGACCCCACATTCCTTGACTTAGCTCCAACCCCTCTTGGTGACCCTCTAGTAGGACTTAACATATTTCCACCCCCTTATTGTTGATTATTTAGAACTTTACCTTTGGTCCGACCCCACGTTGTTAACCCTCAGGACTCATGTCTTGACTTAGCTCCAACCCCTCGTTGTTGATCCCTTAAAACTTTTTCTTTTGTCATATATCTGTTATTGAATGAATGCTCATTGAAAACGCTCGTGTATTCTTTGTTTTCACGCTTCGATCATTGCAGTGCTTTATTAACTAACATGCCAAATACCACTCTTTACAAGTTACATTTTCAAAATCAAGCTGCAGAAAAAAGAAGAGGAATCACATTACTCCCATCTTAAGAACGTTGCATTGGCTCCCTTTGTCAGCTAGAATAGCATATTAAATTACAATATTATATCATAAATGTGCCAATAATAAAGCTCCCTCATATATCAGTGATCTCATCCAAATTTATGCTCCAAACTCTAGATCACTAAGATCAGGCGATCAGTATCTTTTAAGAGTCCCAGAAAGGGAGGTAAAAAAAATTAGCTGAAAGATCGTTTGCCTACCTTGCTCCATCTGTTTGGAACTCTCTTCCCCAACCCTTGAGACATACCGCATCTGAGTCTAAATTTAAAATATCTTTAAAGACACATTTAATGAAATCATCATGTCAGTAGATTCATGTTCAGTACAATGTTTATGTAAATGACTATGTATCCATTTATGTTTTGTGCGAATTGCATAGTTTATATTATTTTATTATGTATTTGTATGTGCTCATTTTGTAACGTGTGATAAGCAAGTAGATGTGTGTGCGTGTAATGTGTGCGTGATTGTGAGTGTGTGCGTGTGTGTGTGTGTGTGTGTGTGTGTGTGTGTGTGTGTATGTGTGTGTGTGTGTGGGTGCGTGCGCACGTATGCGAGTGGGAAAATAGTTTGTACATGTAAAGCGCCTAAAGCTGTGTTCACACGGGAGTGGGTGCTATAGAAATTATCAGCATTGCTGTTATTATTATTCTGACCCCACATTGTTGACCCTCAGGCCTCATGTTTTGACTTCAGTCCTCCCCCTCTTTGTGACCCTTTTGAACTTTACGTTTAGTCCGACCCCTCGTTGTTGACCCACAGGACTCGTGTCTTGACTAACTTCCCATCCTTCATTGTTGATCGTTTATAACTTTGTCTTTTGTTTGACCCCACGTTGTTGACCCTCAGGACTCGTGTCTTGACGTTCCTCCAACCCCTCTTGGTGGCCCTTTAGAACTTTACCTTGAGTCCGACCCCACGTTGTTGACCCTCAAGATTCATGTCTTGACTTAACCCCAATTCCTCATTATTGACCGCTTATAACTTTGCCTTTTGTCCGACCCCACGTTGTTGACCTTCAGGACATCTTGTCTTGACTTAGCCCCAGCTATCCCACGTTGTTGACCTTCAGGACATCTTGTCTTGACTTAGCCCCAGCTATCCCACGTTGTTGACCCTCAGGACATCTTGTCTTGACTTAGCCCCAGCTATCCCTCGTTGTTGACCGTTTATAAATTTACCAATTTACCTTTTTTCCGACCCCACATTGTTGACCCTCAGGACTCATGTCTTGACTTCGATCTGTCCCCTCTTGGTGACCCTTTGGAATTTGACCTTCAATCCAGCCCCATGTTGTTGACCCTAACGACTAAGCTCCAACCCCTCGCTGTTGACTATTAAAAAATTTTCCTTTAGTCCGACCCCACGTTGTTGACCCTCAAGACTCGTGCCTTGACTAAGCTCCAACCCATCGTTGTTGACCATAGTACTTTGCCTATAGTCCGACCCCTTGTTGTTGACCCTGAAGATTCATTTCTTAACTTAACCCCTACCCCTCGTTATTGATAATATAAAACTTTGCCTTTAGTCTGACCCCCAAGTTGTTGATCCTCAGGAATCATGTCTTGACTTTCCCCCAACCCCTCATTGCTGACCGTTTATATAACTGTGCCTTTTATCCTTTTTCACGTTGTTGACCCTCAGAACACATGTCTTGACTTCGATCTGTCCCCTCTGCGTGACACTTTAGTACTTGACCTTCAATCCAACCCCATGTTGTTGACCCTATTGACTAAGCTCCGACCCCTCGTTGTTGACCATTTATGATTTTTTCTTTTAGTCCAACCCCATGCTGTTGACCCTCAGGACTCATGTCTTGACTTAACCCCTACCCCTCATTATTGATAATTTATAACTCTGCCTTTAGTCCAACCCCACGTTGTTGACCCTCAGGAGGACTCATGCCTTGACTTAGCCTCTATCCCTCGTTGTTGACCGTTTATAAATTTACCTTTAGTCCAACCCCACGTTGTTGACCCCCAGGACTCATGTCTTGACTTACCTCCAACTCCTAATGTTGATTATTTAGTCCGACCCCACGTTGTTGACCCTCAAGACTCATTTCTTGACTTAGCTTCAATCCCTCTTTGTAGACCATTTATAACTTTTCCTTTATTCCGACCCCACGTTGTTGACCCTCAAGACTCATGTCTTGACTTAGCCTCGATGCCTTGTTATTGACCATTTATAAATTTAACTAATAATACTATCCCTCGTTGTTGACCCTCAGGACTGTTGTCCTGACTTCAGTCCGACCCTGCTTGGTGACCTTTTAGAAATTTACCGTTTGTCCGACCCCATGTTGTTGACCCTTTATTAATTATTCATGTCTTGAATTAACTCCGACCTCTCGTTGTTGACTCTTAGGCCTCATATGACTTACATCTGGCCGCTTATTGTTGACCCCTCAGAACACTTTTTAGTTTGTCTGAAGAAGTTTCAGTGACAGCGGCATGATTGAAGGCGTAAAAAGGTTGTCTGAACTGTCATTGATATTATGTACAAGGTATGTCAGTTTACCTACTGTCTTTTTGGACTTTTCAAAACTGTGCAAAGAGCTCCTTTTGTGCGGGCAGCAGAAAAATATGTTTAATAAATTTACTGTGTGGAATTTATCTTACTAGTTTTTGTTTGTATTATTGGCTAGGTATTCATGTTCATTCCTCTTTTTATCATGAGTGATTGGAGAGCACCCGTAGAAGTAGGTCCTAAGAGCAAAACTGAATCAAGAGTGTCATAAAACACCTACTCAAACAAACAAACAAATAGAAGGTCCAACTTCTTTCCTTTCCTTCTGTCATTTCTTTCTGTCTGTCTTACTTTTCCTCTCATCTGAATGGAAGTTATTTTGTTTGAAAAGTCCCTTTTCATGATCATTTTCATTGCCATCATCAGACGTTACTTGGGGTGTTTTTTAAAACTCTTTATCTCTTCATCGTTATTCCCAATTAATAATACCGTATTTCAAAAGTAATTGCTCATTTTTGCATTCATGTTGTACCTCAGGGTCATATTATATTTATACATATTATATAGGTCTTCCACTTTGTCTTGTGCTTTCTTTTTATTCATGTTTAATTAGATGTACCAGAGTCGCGTGTAGAAGTTAGGCTCTTTGCCTTGGCACTCAGCAGACTTGAGTTTGATTTTTGAATGGAAAAAGTTTTTAAAAATCTTGTATCTTGTTCTGTCTGCTGGGATACTGTATTCCTCTGTGTCCTCGTTGGCCATGATTGATAGGCAGGAACAGCACAGCCTGCCTCATAAGTGATCAATGTCAAGTAGATGAGGGTGTTGAGCATTACAATTTACGAGATATATGGTGTCTTTGCTGTAGCGATAAGGTATTCTGCAATGGCACACACTCTTTCTCTTTTTGTCTGTCTGTCTCTGTCTGTATGTCTGTCACTGTCTCTCCTTATCTCTCTGTATCACTCTCTCTCACACACACTCCCTCCTCCCCCCTTTCTCTCACCCCCACATACACACACACACATACGTACACACACACACGCGCGCGCACGCACGTACAGACACTTATGCTGAATCATACCTCACTGTGAGACTCAAAGTGCGGACTGCGAGTGTTTTTTTTGTTGTTTTTTTTTGTGGGGGGTGTTTTTTCCACTTTAAAGCGAGAGAGAGAAGTCATGCATAATTTCGTAAATGACCATAACGTTGAACAGGTCTCTCTGCAACCGAAATAGATTGTTTGCTCTATTGTTATTGTTTGTTCTGTTTTCTTACGACCTGGGTGGTTGGAGGGCACTAAGTAGCATGTCTTACTTCCACCCCCCTCCCCCCACGCCCACACCTACACTCCCTGTTGTAATTGTGGCTGTCTTTCTTGCCTTTTCCACTCTGAATAAGCTGTAATACCTAGGAAACGTTCTGAGGTTTCATGTTACACAAGCAAAGGGTGTATTTATTTTATGTCAACTTAAACTTGTTAATAATAACCATACACAAGTACAATGTAATAAAATTATTATTTTAACATTTTAAGTGATGCATGTTTGAACACTCATGAGTGCTAACGATGGATTGCAATTTTGCCACGAGAAAAGTCAACATCAAAACTGATGAGGGTTTCATACAGGAATGGAGAGGAGAAATAATTTAATTCGGTCGATTTTAAATAAAAGGACAAGCTGGCTAAACAAGATTTCTGGGGTTTCCAGAAATCTTGACCTATGCCAAAAGTGGGCAGCTTCAGAAGTTGTTTTTTTTAATATTTTTAGAAGAGGTTTTACGGCGCTCGCAAGTACATAAGGTTGTCCTCGTCGGATTATGCGATTGTGCGGCCGCGTTTTTTTTCGCATAATTCCGCAACATTTGCATAATTTTGGATTCCCGTTTTCACGATTTTTCACAAAACAAGTTAACCAAACACCTCGCCATGTGACTAAAGGGAAGTAATATCAGTAATAAGTCATTTAATTGACAAGTTGATCATTTCGCCTGTTAGAAGATCTTAGGAGTTAGGGGTTTTAGGGTTAGGGGTTTTGTTCCTTGAGCCTGTTCAATTTTTCAATCAGTCAAAAGTTGTTCTCATGTCTGCAGATGTTTCATGTTTGACAGATAGGTCGAGATGTCTTTTTAAAACATTTTTCTTTCCTCTTTTGAGGAAGAAACGAAAAAGAAACGTATTAATAACAGAAAATGCAAAAACAAGATGAAGCCAAACGCACAAACTAATTACACTGAGAATGCATGACGGCAGCTACTAGTGACCATAGCCACTAACCTCTGAGCCAGAGATAACACCTCTAGATATCCAGGTTCTCCGTCAAAAGTTGTCTCAGTCAGTCAGCTTTGTAGTTTCCTTAGAGAAAGTTGAATTTGAAAATAGCAAAAGTTGCAAGACGTGTACAGAGCTAAAAATGTCATGGAATATATTGGAATACATTGTTGGTATGCTCATTGCAATCAAAGTAACCAACGTGAGTTTTGTTAGATCAAAATCAAAAGTTAAATGTGAATCTCTACCGTAGTAAAACAAAAACTTCATGGAGGTTGTATGGTGTACCAAACAGTTTAAATATAATCTTACACCTTTTTGGAGATTTTTGCACCCCCCCCCCCCCCCACTTTCACACTTTTCTTACATTTTCGCAACAAAAGTTGCGCAAAAGTTGCGCTGAAGCCAAAAGTTGCGTACGCAACTTGCGGGTTGCGCGCGCGAATTTCTCTGAGGACAGGTATGGTGGCCTGGACTGTCACAGCAAATCGAAACGTTGGTTACAAACTGTCCAGACTGTGAAAAAGAAAGAAAGGTCAGCCCAGAACCATTGAAGCCGACAGTCACTCCAGACTACCCATGGCAAAGGGTGGGTATGGATCTTTTTGTGTGGAAAGGTCACACATATCTCCTAATAGTAGACTATTACTCGAGGTGGATTGAGATAGCTCATCAAAGAGAGCCTACTGCTTCAAATGTCATAGAACATTGAAAGTCAATTTTTGCTAAATCCATTGGAGTCGTCGTCTCAGACAATGGATTCCAGTTCGTTGCACACGAGTTTCAAAAGTTCTCACAGTACTATGGTTTAACGCACCTGAGAAGCAGCCCTCTACATTCTCAGAGTAATGGAGAAGCTGAAAGAGCCGTCAAAACTTTCAAAATGTTACAGAGTAAGTCTGATGATCCTTACTTGGCTCTCATGAACTACCGCTCCACTCCTTTACAGCAAGGACAGAGCCCAGCAGAACTTCTAATGGGTAGGAAAATCAGGACAAGAGTGCCCATTTTCCCAGAAAAATTGGTCCCAAAGAGGGGAGAAAGGCAGGTGTTCAGGAAGATTGACGCAGCTTTCAGGCAGAGGCAGAAACTGAAACAGGATTACGATCGAAGACATTGCGCCAAGCCCATTCCAGACTTGTCAAAAGGACAGCCAGTTTGGGTTAAAACCCCAAGGGATGCCAAGGCTACGGTTGTAGAAAGATCGAAAGACAGATCATACCTCTTGAAAACGGACAACGGCTTGAAGGTTCGTAATCGTCACCAGATCCGGCTGAGGACGGAAGGCGACGACAGTAACCATCTCGTGATCCCCAGAGAGCCTTCTATGTTGCCTCACCATCAGCCAGAATTACCAGCGGAGTCACTAGAGTCAGACACAACCCTTCATGATACTTTCACTACGTCTGGCTACATAACGAAGTCGGGACGCCATGTCAGGCCTCCGCAGAGACTCGACTTGTAGACAAAGTTTCTGCTGTGTACAGTGTATATTAGGTTTCAGTTATAGTTTCAGTTTCTAGTTGGGGCGTTTAGCATTTTGAATTGTTCTTGAAATTGCTTGTGAGGGGGATGTGATGTCAAGGGACATGACTTTTATCTTTACTGTGGGGACAAGATAATTAGGGGAGTGGCACGCCCTTGGATGACGTCAAGAGTCCGGCGCGAAATAGAGTGACATCGTCTGAGAGACTCACTGAGGTATTCAGGCGAACTCAGGACCATGACGAGACAACATTTATCTTGGACGGGGGCCCCCTGACAGACCCGACTCATCGGACCGCCAGGTAACTTTACAGAGTGGCACTTTCATTTCTTTGATGCCATACCGAAAAAAAAAAAAGCTGGAATATTCCAGGAAAATACACAGAACTCTACCAAGCGCACAGTGTACAAAAAAGCCAATTCTTTCAATTTGCCTGTGTCACCTATCATCTATAATGTATTGTTCGCCAGACAAGTTATATTTCTAGCCTACGGTAACGTTTGATTCCACCGACAAGCGCGCAAATCAGTACGTAAGATCTATGTGAAGACCAGATTATCTTTGTAATATTGATCAGAAGCCGGAGAGAAAAATAACTGTGACGCATTTGTATCTCTACAGACGTTCCACGCCCAGATTGCTTGTGCTCCCTCCCTCCAGAAACACGAACAAACACTACAGTCACACGAGTGTTGGCCGCCCATCCAACCCCCACACACACTAAGACTAAGACATATTATATTGTGTGCTAACAAAGCCAGTTTTGGTATGAAAGAAGACTGCTGATTGGTTGCATAAGATATAAACAATGACATAAGCGAATAATGGTTCACGATGCA
>NW_004797431.1:700888-730602 GCF_000002075.1 Aplysia californica | reverse complement strand
ATGCGTTTAGCATTTTGAATTGTTCTTGAAATTG
Source organism: Aplysia californica (assembly GCF_000002075.1). Lineage (NCBI taxonomy): Eukaryota > Metazoa > Mollusca > Gastropoda > Aplysiida > Aplysiidae > Aplysia > Aplysia californica. The sequence goes on along the minus strand of NW_004797431.1, from coordinate 730,568 downwards.
CTTGTGAGGGGGATGTGATGTCAAGGGACATGACTTTTATCTTTACTGTGGGGACAAGATAATTAGGGGAGTGGCACGCCCTTGGATGACGTCAAGAGTCCGGCGCGAAATAGAGTGACATCGTCTGAGAGACTCACTGAGGTATTCAGGCGAACTCAGGACCACGACGAGGCAACACTTATCTTGGACGGGGGCCCCCTGACAGACCCGACTCATCGGACCGCCAGGTAACCTTACAGAGTGGCACTTTCATTTCTTTGATGCCATACCGAAAAAAAAAAAAGCTGGAATATTCCAGGAAAATACACAGAACTCTACCAAGCGCACAGTGTACAAAAAAGCCAATTCTTTCAATTTGCCTGTGTCACCTATCATCTATAATGTATTGTTCGCCAGACAAGTTATATTTCTAGCCTACGGTAACGTTTGATTCCACCGACAAGCGCGCAAATCAGTACGTAAGATCTATGTGAAGACCAGATTATCTTTGTAATATTGATCAGAAGCCGGAGAGAAAAATAACTGTGACGCATTTGTATCTCTACAGACGTTCCACGCCCAGATTGCTTGTGCTCCCTCCCTCCAGAAACACGCACAAACACTACAGTCACACGAGTGTTGGCCGCCCATCCAACCCCCACACACACTAAGACTAAGACATATTATATTGTGTGCTAACAAAGCCAGTTTTGGTATGAAAGAAGACTGCTGATTGGTTGCATAAGATATAAACAATGACATAAAAGCGAATAATGGTTCACGATGCAAGTGCTATGGTTTCCAGGAATAGATAAGGTATGTTATGGGACGGGAGCTGTTCACCATACAAGCGACTTCATTGAATCCAAGCTTGCTCATTTATGTGTTTGTTGAATCCGAGTTATTTTTTATTTTTATTAATTTCATGAATAGGAAAAGAAACCCTGGGGAATCCAACTCCTTTCGATGAGTCTGAGTTCGTTGAGTCCGACACTGTACAAACAGCCAATGAGTAGGTGCCATGCCCCATAATGTGCAGTGTGTAGTCTCTGATGGCTAATTCGCTGGCGGTATGGCGCGGCAAATTTACATTAGTTTAATAAAGACCGTGCAACTCAGACAGTTGGCGGATGGGAATGTAAATGTAAAGGCACAAATACTATGTGCCTTCCTTTTTTATTGTATATTGGCAAAACCAGACGGAAAACGGGGCTGGCGGTATAACATAATAAGGTTTGTCTGTACATAATTTTATATTATTCACTTCTGCGTGTGACAGCAAAGGGCCCAACCATGACATCATGGAAACATCAGAGGGAGAGGGCCGCCATCCAACCAGCTGCCCATTTAACTTTCGACCTCTATGAAATAAGTACAGGACCAAAAAAGATTACAATCAACAAGAGGTAGAGACAAAGAGTGGAGGGATAGCAGCAGGTACAAATTATGTTTAGATCTACACAACAGTTTTGGCAAAAGGGAAGAAAAAAGCAGGTTCGTACCTCACGCAGCTGGGAAAAATTACTTTAAAAACAAACTAGCTTTCGCTACAAGGAGCTGTCTTGATGGCTACACTCCAAAGGAAAAATGCTGGATAGGCAAAAGTCTATGAGAGCCCCCTCACCTCTCCCCCCCCCCCCCCCCCCCATCCCTTTCCTTCAGCAAAGTATGAAGTTTTCAATAGAAAGTCAATGAGGAATAGCTGGTTTTTATCAATTTAAAAAAAATCTAATTCCTTTTCTTCTTGTTCAATTTGAGACTTTGTGTAGGTCTAATCACAAACAGTGAATGACGAGGACATATGGGAAGCGTGCTGACAAAATGATTTATTCTAGGATTCAAGCCCCATGGAAATAGATACATCATGCTTATAGTAGGAGAAGTTTTCACAATTTATAAGTATGAAATAATAAAAGGCATGTTATACTGAAAGAATATTGCATCAATAGAAAGTCAACAAATTTCACCCTTGCGTCGATTTTTGGTCAATATCTCCACTTGGGGATTGTGAGAAGTAACTCATTTTGTCAGCACGTCTCACATATATAGTTACTGAACTCTGTAAACCTTCCAGAAAAGCTGGAAATATCAATAACGACCAAAAATATTAATCAAAGAACAGACATACAAGACCATGCATTTTTTTATTTTTTTTAAAAGTAGGTCTACACAAGCTGTTCATTGCGACTGCAGCAATTTAATAATGCACAAATACATACTTTATAAGACTTTTTTCAGCTATCCTTTACAATAAAATGGAATGTAGCCTACACCACAGGCCGAAGTTTCACATAGCCAATATGAAATCTTGAACTTCAGTACATGTACAATCATTCATCTTTGCTTTCCCAAATTTCAACAAAAAATTTTAATGCAAGTGTTTTTAAGTTCCATTTGGGACAATTTAGATCACCAAACCAATACATGTAGCTCTTAAACAAAAGCACAAAATTAAAACTAATAAACACTTGTAACTGTTAAACCCAGGGTGTATTTGTAACTGCCCTATTTTCTAATCTGTTTAAAAATATCATCAGAAGATGATGTTCATTGCAGAGACAATAACATTCTTTTTTCATTTGATATTCACTATAAGTCCATTTCATCAATGTTAATGCACCTCAATATGTGAGCCAACACACACGTTTCACTGATTTCGCACAATTTTGCCACGTCCAACTTTTTATTGCCAATTTTCAGTGATTATCGGACGTCTCTTAACATACATTAATTATCAATGTGTCAAATGATGCAGAATTTATTAAGCTTTAAATTGGTATGCTGCATCAGTGGGTAGTGCGAGTCTTTAACATGATGATTGGGTGATTACCTTTTCAAATTTCTTTCGGACGGCACTTTATAAATCATGCTCACAGGCTTTGAAAAATGAGAAGCACTTTCATGTTCTTTCAAAAGGAAAGCAGTTAATCTTACTCATTTCATGTTACACTAGCTCATACATTTTCAGAAATATATGTTTAAATTTGGAATAATAAGAGCTTCTGTCAAGCTAAGCTTTCTCTGGCATTTAGAGATCCATTAACACACTGTTACTCTGAATTCTGTTGGAAAGGAAATAAGAAATGACATTCTTTTTTTTCTGTATGAGATTAAAATAAAAACCTATTGGACACAAACAGTCATTTCAAAGACAAAGAAGTAGACTTATTACTAGTAATAAAGAAGAGAGGAAAATACAGAAGGTAGAGACGATACTAAAAGCTAAACAACACACTGATAAATGATGTTCCCAAGGGCTCTTCTACCATAACATAAACAGGGGCTGTTACCTTCCTGCTGGTGTACAGTCTATCTATTTACTAGCCCTAAATAAGAGCTGCTAACATTCAGACTGAGAATTTAAAAGAAAAGAAACAACCTATATTGTATAAAAAGAAAGACCTTGGGTTGCTGTTGTAAACATTCACAAATTGCCAAAATCGTCATCAGTCTTGACAAAAAATCAAAGCCACAACATAGACAGTCACAAAGACATGACATAATTTAATCTAACAGATATTTCATTAGTCATTTTGAGATTAAAAATAAGCACTACAATTATGGTAAACCAACAGAAAAATAACATCTGCTGAGAATAATACATTGACTTTTTTTCAGTCAAAAAAATAAAACAAGCATTTGTTCATTAAAAAACTAACTCAAGAAAGAGTAAATCAGATCCGTACAATCGGAGAATTATATATCCATTTGATAGCATAAAAATGACTCAAAAACAAAACTCTGACTATAAAAAACACATTTATTTAAAAATTCACAAACAACCACATTAAGAGAACAGAAGCAGGGATCACACAAGGAGAACTTGTCTGATACATCTAACTGTTCTCAAAAGTCTCACCCAACAAAACATATATTTCATCACTTCTATTTCAAAATTAAGTACAGAAAAAATCTTTGGCAGCATTGACTAGACATTAATCATACCATCACCTAAAAGGTAAGGTAAAATCAAAAGGGGGGCTGGGCTTTTTTCCCCAAACCAGTATCCTTGGGTATCAACAGCTTGGCCTTTGAACATATCTGTTTTGAGAAAACCTTTCAAATGAACTTCTGCAAAACAGTGTCTGCTGCTGTTCAATGGACATAGCAGGAGGTACCTTTGAGATACATTCATCATCCATGCCTTTCACCCCTGGCAGAGTATAGACCACATACAAACTCCTACCATTTATCTCTGTCCTGAGCCATCCTTCCAAGCTCGTTCCAAGAGAGCTTCATTTCTCGTGTCCCTTTCCACGCATCTCCTCCATGTTTTTGAGATACATTAGCAAAGACAAATCCACTGTATTCTTTTAAGCAGACTAAAGACAGCTAAATGTTTTGATCAACAAAAAATATGCAACACATGTACAAAACATTTGTGATGCATCGTGGTGAAATCAAGCGCTCATCAAAATAATGAACTCATAGACATTGACATTTTGGGGGGCCGGTAGGCAATTTTTTCTTTTTTTTTTTCTTTTGGGCTCAACACCTTTTATGTCTATTTAAGAACACATTTTTGTGTGGATTTTACTGAAAAACATTGATTAAAGGCACAAAAAATGCAAATATTCAGTTTCCAAGGACTCTCCAAGGCGTCACTTTTCGCCCGATTCTGTTACTTTTAGTTAGCCTGACTCGGCAGCCCGCCGGAGCTCCCCGGCTCGGGGTCACGGAGTTAATGAGCCCTGAAGCGACTTTGCGGGTGTCCGTCAGGAAGTTTGTATTTTTGACTAAGTTTAAAACGATATAACTTCTTCCCCATCCCACATAGCAAACCATTACACGGATGTACTAAAAGCTCAACGTCTTGAGATTTATTCTGCGTTAGAATGGTTAATTTCTGTGCCTTAGTTTTTGTTCTAGACAAGTGTTTGTAGAGTACCCAATTTGTCCTATTTTAGTTACAAACTTATGAATAAGTGATTGTTAATTTTAAAAAGGCACGACAGATCTCTCCAAAATCTGTGTCAAAATGACTACGAATATCATGTCTTTTACCATGAGAAATCTTAAATCTGCACGAGTAGTAATAGTCAAGTTATAAGAGAAGAAAGATGCACATCTGCATTTTTAAATTAAAGACAATCAGCGTTAGCTCTTGTTCTACCGTTAAACAAGAGAAAGTTACTCTGCGTTTGTTCATGAATCATGCTGTGTCTGTGGCAGCCCGCATACAACTAAAAAGATATAATGTAAGCGATTTTAAAAAACACAAAACCGTGTAAATACATGGGTAGAGATAAACTTCTTGTATGGAATAAAAATAATGACAACTAACACATTCATTCTTAGTTTTTGTGTTGGAAATATGCGCGCACACAATTATGAATGTAAAGAAGTCAGTCACATTGTCAGTTATTGCAAATGGTCAAAGAAACGAAAAAAAAGCTGGATAAGTCTGGTGCTGATTCAGTGTCCCTGGAAAGCTAGAAATTATTCTTATAACCCAATTATGAGAAGTCATCCTTATTATTCAGTCAACTTACAAAACCTAGACGTAGCGTTTTAAGAAAAGTAAGGAATTTCTGGAGTGTAACAGATACTGTTCGTGTATTAGATCTACATTGAAGATGTATTCTAGCACTAAAATCGATTTGTCTTTTTCATAGAGAAACATCATGGTAACTTTTATAAACTTTTGAGAAAATATGCGAATATTCACGATTATATTAGACACATAAAGTTGTATTTGGAGGAATTACTTCATAGCGAATTGTGTGCCCGATGGATAAAATTGCAAAATAACAGCTTTTCTGAGTATCTGCACCAATGCTATATCGTTCATGTTCCAAAAGTTCGACAGATTTTGACGAGGCCTTTTTTATATTGATCTTTTTTTCATTCACGCAAGTAAAAAAAAATAATTACAATTTAGCATTGCCGACTCCAGCACATCTAATGAAATAACCAGAGAAGTTACAACGTCCGTTCTTTTTTTAGTCTCAAGAGCAGAAATGCCTGCTTTGGGTGCACTAAATGAGAGTTACCATAAATACAAAGATACACCTTAAATTGTACGTTGAAAAGTACCAAAAATTAAGTCGGTCCAGACAGAGCGGCGACAGGGAGCTGACCCCCGTGATCCCGGCGTGATAAGGCGCCTGGCGGGGAACCCCCCGCGCGCAACTAAAATTTCACTGCCGGTGTGCCGTGTCTCAGGTTATGAAAGTTACTAAACTTTGGCGGTCATTTTCTCGTTAATTTTAACTCTGAAACCAGGCGACCCTGACCTCCTTCAACGGCAAATATTTCAACTTCTATTCAACATAGATGGATATTTTTGTTATCAAAAGGAAGGTAAATGAACAGGCTTAAAGATGATACCAAAAACCCCATTGCCCAAAAATTGAGGAGCGCCTGATTTCCCCATACATTAAAAAAAATAGGTGAAGTCAACACCAACTATAAATAACAAATATATCTCAAACACTTTGTTTTTTTTTGATGAGTCATTTGTGTCTTGTTATTTATTTATTTAATAAAAATATACCTTACTTATTCATCTACTCATTTATTTTTATCTATTTGTTAATTATTTTATTTATTTGCTGTTTTCGAGGGAGGGGGGGGGGGGGGGGCTATATTGTGTGTAAATACAAATTTAATTTCATGATTCAATTGACATCTTTGTAGTGGCTTTCAACTCTATTACGGATGACTTGCACTGTCTGGTCATTAAAAAAAGTTGCACACATTATGTAAGAATCATTAAAATGTTAGGTATGATCACAGAAAAGATTTTAACAAGATTAATGACTATGTACTCTAAATCTATAGAACAGAGAGAGATTTTGATCAGATTTTATTGTACCAGGTAATTGAAAATGATAGAAAAAGCAGTCATCACATCAATTTTTTATATTTGTCATTTTTAGCACCCACGCCCATTTGCAAGGCATTTGTTTCACATTAAGAGCTGGAAATGTGATGTGTATACCCTGCTGAGTAGGTTGGGAAGTCCACTTGAAGCTTGGGCCTGAATATCCTAGCAGGGTGACTTCTGTCTTCTCTGTCGGGAAAGGAGAGTTGAGATACAGCATCCCTTTCTCAGGCCATTGCAGAAGAAAAGCATACACAGCAGGTGGTTGTGACTTGCTCTTGGAAGTGTACCTGTAGAAGTACCAGTAGCATGAAACATAATTTTGACCTCAACTTATCACAATATTTATTCCAAAAACTGCTTTAACTAGACCAAAAACTCTAGCTATGAGTATGTCAACAGACAAGATTTGCAGAAAAAGTGCCAATAGCTCTGCAGCAAAGTCCATCTACTTCACAAATCTATGTTATGATTTGGCTCTTTCGGAAAAAAAAATTATTAAAACTTTATGGACATTGATTGCTCTGCAATAAAGGAAACAAAATTTATATCAGGGATAACTTTGGAAAGTGTGAGAAAAGAAATACATGCAACTAAAAGAGAACAGTTCTGTTGAAAAATCATAAAAGGACTTTCTTCAGCACAGAAACTTCTCTATAATCTTTTCAAACAGTGCCTCCTTTAAAAGTACATGTACTGCTTTTATTTCTATAATTACTAGCAGAAGCAAAAATAATGAGTGAAAGTGTATTCAAAAGACTGCCAACTGATCAAAATGGCATGCACATTGTAGTAAAACAGCCACACACACACACATATCCACAGCCCCCTCAAAAGTGAAATGTTCATGCATATTTTTTTAAACATTATTTAGCCTGTTTTTCATGAAAAGGCATTGTCAATTCTCTACAGAAAATGTTCATGACAAATGGCTATCAACACAAAAATATGATTTGTCACGGGGATTCTTCCAGAAATTCTCAGAGACATACATCTCATTTGAACCAGCCACAGGGCAAAATGATAATAACACATCTGACAAAGAAATAGCCAACAAAAAAAACAACAACATCCTTGAAGGACTTATCAGTTGATTTATACAGTCAAACCTCATTGTACCGCCTCCCGTTGTACCGCCAGATTTTGCCAATGTACGAAAGGAGTCCCCTGTATAAACATAGTATTTGTGCCTTCACACCGCCATCCACCGACTGTCTCAGTTGTACTGTCCTAATAAAACTACTGTAAATTTACCCCCTTTTTATACTTCCCACAAACTGGCCGCCAGAAGTACACACTAGGCTACACATAGTGCACAGCACATCCACTTGGTGGCTTGGCTGCTTGACAATCTTTAAGACAAGATCAGGCAATATGGATAAATCCACAGTGATGTAGTGTGTTGCAAGCGAACATAATACAATGTGTAATATAGAAGATATAGAAGAGTATAATTAAATAAAACATAACGTTGTAGTTCAGCATCAAGTTTCGCTCCCCGCGCGAATGCGACTAAATTCGATGCGCTCATTATGAAAATACAATTCTACATAGGCCTCGGTCAATACAAAATTAGAAAATGAAACTAAATGTTAAAGTCACCTGGAGAAACTTTAAAGAGACCTCACCATCTCGGCCCCCTGGCAATATATCTCAACCTGATAACTTATAGTCTGGTGAATGCCCATGGGGCTTTTATTTAGCGAGGACTCATGCTTAAGTTTAAGTGACAGATTAAAGGGAGGTAACTCATTCCTTCATCTAGTTATTGGTAAACAAGTTCTCTTGATGTTGGACAGTCGGTGCTACACATACATGTATTTAACAGAGGAGGTGAAAACCTCGTTGTACCGCCAATTCATGCTAGTCCCTAGGTAGGCGGTATTATGGGGTTTAACTGTACATTTTTCTCAAAGATTCACTATTAACGTGAATCAAATATAACTAATGACTCTGCCGTCAACACAGCTTACCATACTCCTGGAGTGACTGTGTCATTTTGGTAGGTCCAGGGCCGACTGCTATACACACCCTCACCATTCACCTTCAGCCATGAGCCAAGCTGATGCAGCCGTTCTTGATAGATTACGCCAATCATTCCGTCATGCGTTGGGCCAACATTCAGTAGCACATTGCCATTACAGCTGGAAGTTAGAATGAGCTTTAGAAAAATAAAAACTACATAGGTTAAGCAATGATAATTTTAGTAACCTCATTGCAGCTGGTATCAATAAATTTCTATATCTGTCTGATGTATATTTTGACGATGATATGGCACAAGGTGAAAGCAAACAGATCAATCAACCAAAAAAAAAGACAAGCAAAAAAGATCCATAACCTGCCAATCCCCACCTGAATTCCAATCATTTCAGTCCGAACCCTACAGGAAAAAGGCTGGCAAATTACATCTCTGTTTCCTTTCCTACAAAAATCGAACATTTGTCTCTGAAGTAGCCTTGTTTCAACAACTCATACAAAAAAATACTGTCGAGCTGATAGACATCAAACAGTCATATCAATCAACTATTACATCAAATAATCACTAAAAGACTGGTTTTCTTTCTTTCTTTTTTTTTTAAAGTGTTCCTAAAAAGGTAAGATAATAACAAAGTTTAAACTGCCTGGTTTCTGATGTATCAAAACTTAAAGGAAGGTATGTACAGAATGAAATAAATGTAGACAAACAGCAAAACCTAAAGGAATTCTCCATTGTATAATCTCAATCTCATCATCGTCATTTACCTCTTTCCCCCTGGTACAGATTATAGGCTGCTAAGAAGGACTTTGCACCTGTCTCTGTTCCAGGCAATCTTTCCCTCCTCCTGGCAGCTGTGTCCCATATGCCTGAGATCTGCCTTTTAATCTCGCTCCCACTTGGACTCGACCTTTCTTTCGTTCTCTTCCCTTGGGGGTTCTATCTAAAGTTTTGTTTTGTTACATTGTGATCGTGGGTTTGCATCTTGGGTGTGTGTCCAATCCATCATCTTCTCTTATTGATGATCTCATGGTCAATGGATTGTTGTTTGGTTTGCCTCCATAATGCTACATTTCTCAAGGTGTACGTCCAGACGATTTTATGATCTTCCTCAGACAACCATTAACAAAGGACTGTACTTTTTTTACATTTAGCTTTGTTACTTAGTCCATGAAGGAGTTCTACAGATGTACGTATGTGTCAGCTTTTAGTGCTTCAGGCCATATGTAGTCAAGGTGTACTGCCTTTCCACTTTTTTGTTTGATTGCATCAGCCATTTCTTTCTCAGTTGGAGGGTCACAATTTATTTCCAAGTCTCTCTTCAAGCCTTATATCTGGTTGGTGATTTGGGGCTGGGTTGTTAAAAAGTTCCTGGAAGTGTTCCACCCATCTGTTTAGTTGAGCTTCTTTTCCCTGTACACTTTTCCCATTCTTGTCTCTTACACATATTCATCTTCAGACAAAGAAATGTCGTACCTCTTCAGGCAGTCCAACGAGACATATGAGATGTCCAGACCCAAATGTTTTTTCTTTCTTTAAACGAGGGGACATAACCATACAAATAACGCAAAGCTATTACAGTGTTATTTCCCTTGTTCACCAAAAATCTAAATCAAATTATATTCAGTGCTTCCAACAGCTAAAGCTGAAGAGTAAGGAAAATACTGCCAGGGTCTGCGGGGCTGAATAGGCCACCAGCAGGGTCCAGGAACAGCGTCCTGGTGGGGATTCAGGGGGTGAAACCCCAAAGAAATTGAAATTTAGGGCTTATATTATAGAGGGTTAAAAATGGCATTTGAGAGCCTGTTTGAAGAGATTGCCAACAACCCATAACACCTATTTTTTCACCAACATTTTGTCTTGTTTGATTTCTCCACCTACAATTCTCCCCATTGCTGGCAATGTTTAAACGCAGGTTCCCCTTGCATTGCTAATTCACATAATTTATAATTCAATTAATTTGTCATCGCACCATTGATAGAAGGCAAACCAAGGAATAATGAATAGACCTTGATGAGTTACCTAAAGTATACTCTAATTTTCCTCCATTTACACCTTTGAAAGCCAAAAGTCACAACCTAGGAACACCACTTCGAATCATTCTTGATTTTAGTAAGTTTCAGCAATTTTTTTTCACTCAGCCCTTATCACACTTCCGTAGAATCATCGCACCGACAATTTCTCTAGATCTAGACAAATATATGCAAAAAAGTTTCTTTTCAAAGTGATTTTCGAAAATCACAAGTCAATTTACTTGATCAAAGTGCCAATTTTCAAGCTGTGACAACAATACGAAGACAGACAGAAAGACTGAGTGAATGAATGTACTGAAAGAAAGGAGGAAATTGGCACCAAAAGTTCACTATCATGACTAGCCAGGTTTTGATCAATTCGCAGGTAAAATGTATTGCCGACCAATCCACAATGAATGCATAGCGGGATAATGATAATGTACGATTACAGGAAATGCGCAATCTGGCAGGTTTCTATAATAACATTAACTTATTGCTGAGAGAATTACGGTAAATATCCGTAACTTACACAAGACTATATGAAGGTGAGTACAGATCTTCTGCCATGGCATTTCGGTTGCCCTACACTATCGCACTTTTTTACTAAGGGAGTTGATAATGATTGGGGAGCAAGTACGAAACTGTCAGAAAGTACGGATTTCCGTAAAAATACAGAAGATTGGAAGCACTGTGTATTATCAAAATCATATACTTACACATATTTCAAAAGCCAATAAGGATTGATTAGCATATTAATCTTATCAAACAGCAAATGTCCAATGATAGCATTCATAAGAAAAACAGGATATACTTCTCACAATTGCAGATACTACACTCTGTTATAAAAACAAGATACAAAGTACAGTAGTCTCTGCCTAAGATCCCACCACTTACGATCCCGCTGTTTTAAGAAAACAGAATTTTTACTATACAAAAGTCAGCTCTAAGATCCTGCTCTGATTCACTCTGAAGGTCTACATCCCACATTTCAGATCATAATTTACAGAACAAAAACCTGGGCAGACGCAGGCGATCAAGCAAGAGTGAAAAGTTAAGATCATCGAACTGCCCATCGCGTCAAAGATGATCACATACACGTTGTAAAATTCAATGAGACTGTACAATGTTTGCCCAAGATGGGATCACACTGAACAATGAACTCTTCCCTGAACATTGCAGCAGTTGTCTCTATTCCCGAATCAGCGAGACAGACACTGAATTTTAATTGGTGTGATTCAACGACTACTCTAAACTTTAAAGTAGGCGTTGGTGTGATCACAACATAATGGTGCACAACGACAAAGGCGGGGAAACTCAGTCAGAGATGGAAAGCTATAAATTTTTGACAGAGAGGGGGCAACTGGATAAGCGTAGATCTTGAGACTAACGATAGGATAAAAAGAGTAAATAGCATGCCTCATGCCACTGTGATTGATCATTAAGGTTGACCACTCTTTGCTCGCCAAATATCATAAACCCACCAAGGGGTCACGTCAGTTCATTTTAGAGTGGAGGGAGACCATACCAGTTTTGGGCTTTAACATGGGCCACTGTAAATTCTTTCCTTGCTGCATCAGCAGAGATCCTTGCTCCCAAGCATCAGGAGCTTAGGCGGAGACTAATGCATAGAAAGGTTTTGTCTGTTTCACAAGGGATAAGTTGAAATTAAATGAAATTGTACAGATCTAACACCCTTTGCAACACCGTAAGGTTATTTAAGAGACTAATTTAATTATTATCTCCAATATGGGAAAATTTTTGTAATGTGCCTTTCCCAAGGGCTCAATGTTGGCCCAAGTTGAACCCAAAATCTCACAACGACAAGTCCAGAAGCTTAACCACTAAAGGAACAAGTTGAGCCGATGGACAAGTGGATCTTTTGTTCCCTTCCAAGATGACAACAACAAAGCGTAGTAGTTTCTAATCGCCACTGGATGAGGAAAATGAGCATTTAAAAGCAGTTTGAAACCTTTTTAATGAACCTTTAATCTATGGCCCGCCCCTGAACTACAGATTTACTCTATATCTGGCATCACACTTGAATATTGCTCAATACATCTTTGCATGAAACACACAGGCAAATGGACAGACAGATGACCCGCCTCCCAAAGCCAAAGACGTTTACCTAATGGTGGTGATAAGTTCTTCCAGGAGCTCCTCGATAGACAAAATGTCAGCAACGTTGGCTCGTCTTCGAAAGCCCCAGGACTGACGGTCAATGGTCATGGCATTCTCCCACTTGTGTTTGATCAGGTGGTCTGAAAAAAAAATGTGAAAAAGGTTACTTTTTTTGTTGGTGTTTACAAAGAATCAGTAGGCTACAATAAAGGCTATGTTAATTTCACATCTCAAAGCTACCCACTAAAGTTTTTGCACTGGCGCACCACTTGAGCATTTTGAAGACGAGCAGCGGTGAGATTTGACACCCGCACCACTCTGACTATTTGCACTGCTCAAGGCTCGCATGGGTGGGGTAACAGCTATTCCCAAACTGCTCCCATTCCCTTGTCCCTCGCCTGACAGTGGGCTGTAAAGTGTGAGAGTTAGAGCCGGCTAAACCAAACTTGAGAGTTTTGTTTCAAATCAAGGTCGAGTGGGCACAACATTTTCCATCTTTGACAGATCAAAACCCTCCGAAGAGAAGCAATATCTCAGTCCATTTCCAGGTCTTAGAAGTTTTCATCTTAGACAGACGCATTATAGAGTAATCTGTAAAGGGGAGGAGCGGGGATATTCTGTCATTACAAGTTTCTGTCTTGGACAGGTTTCCAATATGGCAGGACTTTGCACTCCTTCATAACACGAGTGTTTTTTTTTTTTTTAATGAGGTCCAAAGGTATATAGCCTATATTATATACATTATGTACAGCCGGGATTGTGCTCGACAAAAGGGAAGTAATGCAGAACTTATGTCCATACTTTTTTTTCTGTGACCGGCTAATTTATTACAAGTCTGGATATTACAACACATCATAGTGTCTTGCTTTGATTACCGGTACCAGCCACGCCAGTCTCACAAATTAAATAAATCTCAAAGCAGCAGCAACCAATAGTTCTCATACTTAATTTCACCCCCAGCGTGTCAGAAATTCAACCGCTATTTTATACGCTTTCTACAAAAATGAGTTGATTTTTTAGTCAAAAGTTCCCCACTGGATAACCTGGGATTAATTTTAGAGCATCCAAGTGGAGAAATGAATGGAGAATCATAATCATCATCGCTGATGTCTGTTTCAGTCTGGCACTTTTCAAAGATGATGGTATCCCCCATTATACATGAAGTAGTGCTATAAGCGAGTATATATATATGTGAGGCATGCTGACAAAATGAGTTACTTCTCGCAATCTACAAATGGAGGTATTGTCCAAAAATTGACATGAAGGTCAAATCTGTAGATTTTCTATTGATGCCATATTCTTTAACTATAACATGCCTTTTTTTATGTTATACTTATATACATTGTCAAAACTTCACTTTTATGTATAGATATCTACTTCCATAGGACTCAAAACCGAGATGTAACTCATTTTGTCAGCACGCTTCACATATATACTATTGGACAGAATGAGAAACAATACAGGGAAAGGAAAAGAGTAAGGCCTTCCAGTGAGATTCTCATAGAACCCACACATTTTGTCAGGAAAAGATGAAGAGCATGGCATTGAATAGTGTTGCATGGTGAGTCTGCATGAAAATAACCATTCATTACCCCGAACAGAAGAGGGCAAAAGTCATTGAAATAAAGTACATCAGGTCAGAGAACTGTCAGTAGGTACCACAAACCCCAGCCTCTGCGCAGTTGAAAGCGTGTAGGAAGCTCGAAATTTTGTCATTTTTAATCAACCATAACTCTTCTCCTTTGACACCAATCTTCACCCCGTTTCGAACTAAGTCAGTTCAACTATTGTTTTTAGCTAAAATCAAACTATTGAGGACGGCACGGAACGAGATACTGTATCGTAAGCTATCTAAAAAGGTCACAAAAATGCATGGGAATGCGTTTTTCGCGTCCATTTTCATGCCAGCCGCGGCGACGAAAATTTAGGGTGCTTCATAAAATGCCTTCGTGTTAAGCGGATATAACTGCTATCGTCATGAAACAAAAAGTACAAGAACGAGCTTTAAATAAGCTTTCACCCTGTACCAAGCGTTTGTTGCTAAAGTTAGTTGTTGACCCAGAAAAATTGGGAGTTTTGGGACCTACTTTTAGAATGGAAATCTCCAAGTCTGACCAATGATTGGTCGAAAGAAATCTGGACTACTCAAAAGTAGAACATGTCAAGGGAATCGTGTGTAAAAAAGACTATGATTGGTCTGGCAGCCGTTTAGCGCCGCTTGTTTTTGTAAACACATATGCTGGTCCTCTCTCTCGCGACGCGCTTGATTCAGCAATGGCGAAGAATTATTTACGTGCACCTATTTTCGATTACGCTCTATTCACGTACATAAGTGCATATCAAGGGCTGCATTGTGTTTCCAATCATGGATAGGGATATTCAGGAGATGTGCGGTAAGTTACAGTGTTACATAGTTCTTCATAAAGTCATCAACCTTTGCCTGACCTAGATCTAGGGCTTGAAGCCGAGATCGCAAACATGCGAACGGGTGGTCTCATTCAGAGCGTCCTGTAATTAATTCAGTACCCAGTATTGTTGTAAATCTGGTTTGGATAGAAAGATAAGAAGCTTAAATTTCTTGAAAATATGGTGAAATCTAAATCATTTTGTTTTCATTTATTAAAAATTAATGTTATTTTCTGGTCACGTGACCATTTCATTCTATCGATGATTCCCTAATGGTGACCTCTTTTTAAAGATCATAACAAGCTTGATGAACTCGTCTGTGAAGGGGGTGCAGCTGGCATTTGTTCATTGATGAAAGAATATATTCTCTTGAATATCGCGAATATCTGAAAAAGTCTTTGATAACTAATTCATTTAATTGTTTTCTTTTAGCCAATATATCTATTTAGACTCATGAAACAAGTACCGGTACCAATTGAATTATTTTTTTATACAACTTTTAGAGGCTGGTTTACTGCTGAAAATGGACTCTCCTACTCGAGAGCTTCATTTATAATAATTTGTGATTATCAAATAAGTCAGTACCTTTATAGAATTGCTAGATCTATTCCTGAATAGACCCAATTTATTTAGATTAATGAGCCATGGGGAATTTGAACTTTGTTGCAGATCTAACTTGTGTCTCCTCCACCCTCTCCCCAATTTTGTGGCCCTTGATTTAAAAATGGGCTCTGCCCGTGCCGGAACTTCTGCCCAATTTTATAGTTTTGGAAAAAAAATCATCGTTTTGAAACCGAAATGGGCTCTGCCTGGGCGGGAGTTTCTGCCCAATTGTATATTTTTGAAAAAAAATTGTTTTGAGATTCTTTCCAATTAAAAAAGAAGTAATTAGAATTGAGGAGTTTTTGTGTGTGTTAGTGTATCTGATCTGTCATTGTTGAATATTTACTTTATTAATGCCTCATTTTATCACAGATTTGATTGCAGAAATAGATTCCTGGCTCAAAAACACATAGGAGTAGAGCTTCGGGGGGTCTTTCTTATTGTTCTATAGAAGTTATAGATGATTTTGTTGAAATTATGCTTAATAATTTCTTATTTTTTCTCTTATCTAACCTCATATCGTTGTAATGCTTCATGTTATCACAGAAATGATAACAGAAATGGATTCCTGGTCCAAAAGTATATTTGCATGGAAAGTTTCAGACATTTAGGCCTACCATGATTTTTGGTGATTTTATTCTGAAAGTGTTCAGGCCATGTGTACTGTGTTGTGATTTTCTCTTTATAACGCAAAATTGGCAGATTTCCCATTTTTGTGGTTCCATAACTGATTAAATTGAAGTGCCAGAACTCGGAAAAAAATTGGGCTATGAATTTGCATTACTGTGAATATGTTCTGTAAGTTTCATTTCTTTTCAGCAATAACTTTCCATTTTATTGATGTCTGAAGTCAGTCTTTTTAGCATTTTTGAATTAACCTTATGCATCAAGGTGTAATTTTTTTCCAATTTTAAGTCTCTGTATTGGCTTTATTTAAACTCTGATTGTCCTCATCTTGGTATTTTGCATAGTTTATACTGGCACCTGTTGAAACAAATGATAATACACACTTTATGTACCTCAATAAATTTTCTGTGAACTCACAAAATCGCACTTTTTTACGTGATTTAAAAGTTCCCAAAAATTTACAACGTCCACAAATTTCAAACGCCTGTCATTTTTAAAATTTATTGTCCGATTTCTATAATTCAAACCCCAAAATTCATGGTTTGCATAGTTCTTTATGAAGCAACAAACATAATTTCGAAATTTGGGTTTGTAGTACCTACTGTCAGGAAACAGAATGAACTTACGTGGGTTGTACCGGTCCTGACATGTGAAGAAACCCCCATGGTGACACATGACACCTTGTCCCCATCGGTCATTTGTGACAACGCTTGATTGCACGGGGCTGCAGTTACAAGGAATGAGGTATTACTTCCTTCACTTGGTACAAAAATATAATTACTGAGACAATGACATCTGATTGTTTACACAAAAATACAATCATAAAACATATTTTCAGTCTAACTGATGACATTAAAAACTAATTTAAACACATTTTGTGAGACTCTTGTTCTCTCTGAGTAAACAAGGATAAGTAAGAGCACATAGAACGTTATACCTAAGAAGAATTAAGAGCATTTGGCAAAAACGTTTTACATACCAGCCAAAGGAAAAAGGGGAAAGAAAAAAGGGGGGGAATCTGGAAAGAGGAAGGAACTTCTTTCAATCGTTACAAAAATATTTCTCTCTGAACACGTAAGACTGTCACTGTTCACCTGATAGAACAGAGGTACATTGAGAGCAAAGATAACGTCAAATTCATTGGGATCACATCTTCCATTTCAAGACAGCCGTAATTCAAGAACTGCATGTTGTACTGATTAAGCTTTAACCCCACACAAAATGTTTAATTTTTTTCCTACAGAATATTGACAGCATTGCTCTATTTTATCTTTCTAAAGTCAGAGAAAGCCAAGGTATGGTTTACACACTTTTGTTTTAATAGTCATTGTGAAATTTTGCGAGAGACTTAATGAGAAACGGTGACAGTCAAGATAATCCTCATGATTGGATGACATCTGCGCAGCTGAACTTGCCAGCCCAAACATAGCTTTTTAATTATCCAACCAAGTTTTGGTAGGAGCTTCTTGTGAAGAATGAAAAGAAGATAAGAATACAAAGATACTTTTTAAAGTCAAGAAATGCAAGGGATATATGTGATTCCGACTTCTTTGTGTTCAAATAACATACGACTTATATGTAGCCTACAGTTCAGATAGACAGGCTCTATGATAAACATCAGAAAATCACACTTTATATCTCTCCTGCATTACATTATGTGTATGTCCATATTCCCGATGTTATCAGTTTGGCAGTGAGTATGTGAGCAAGTGAAAGAGGAGGAGGAGAGAGAGAGACAGAGAGAGAGAGAGAGAGACAGAGAGAGAGAGAAAGAGAGAGAGAGAGAGAGAGAGAGAGAGAGAGAGAGAGAGAGAGAGAGAGAGAGAGAGAGAGAGAGAGACAGACAGACAGACAGACAGACAGACAGACAGACAGACAGACAGACAGACAGACAGACAGACAGACAGACAGACACACAGACAGACAGACACACAGACAGAGAGAAAGAGGGGGAGGAAGGGAAGGGGGGAGGAGGAGGAAGGGAAGGAGGGAGGGAGAGAGACAGAGACAGAGACAGACAGACAGACTGAGAGAGAGAGGAGGGGGTGGGAAGCTAGAGAGAACTGAAACATTTCTCCATTTGAAACAAATTGTTTATTTACTTCTTCCCAATGGAAAGACTGAGATGCTAGTTTTGTGCCAAAGTCTGACCATACCTGTCATTGTAGAGCCAAGCCAGAAAGTCTTTGGACTTCCAGTAGTCTGCAGAAGCTTCCCAGTCTCCATCTGACCAGACGACATCAGGTTTGTATGTGTTCACCAATTCATAGAGCTCCGGCAAGGTTTTCCCCTGTAACACCAAGACAAGAGTCTCAACTCAAAGATATGATTTGTGTGAGTGTGAGTGTGCACCTGGAGAAAGGAACAAAAAATGGCGCCTATTGTTTCAGCCTACAGGCTGATGAACTTTTAAAAATAAATTCTTTTACCCAAAACATATTTCTCCGGAAAAAATATAATAATTCCACCATTTCTGAACCATCTAAAAGGTTTTTTTACCTCTATGTATTTTATACGAAATATTTTTTACGGTAGGGTATTCTTAATAAAACTGAAAATGGCTTTTTAAAGGTGAATAAAATCAATGTTATTAAGTCTGTCTCCTCTTCCCCAGCCCTGAACATCAAGTGAAGTTGAACCCCATCTTGTTATACACCAGAATATTCACTTGCACTTTTCCTACCCAACAGATGGCAGTGCACATCAATATCTCTATGTCTGTAGACAATTCCCACTACTTACGCATCCTTACCCTATCTGTCATTTTAATGCCTTCACAGTGTACTCGCTTATTGTCCATTTTCTTTCAATCCTATCTCTAGACCCCATTTCACAAAATGTGCAATATTTTAAACAGAACATATATATGTGAGGCATCGTGGTGAAATCAGGCGCTCGTCAAAACAATGAAATCTAAGAAACCGGCATTTTTTTCCCATATTCGGACATTTTTATTGCATTTTCATTTTGTGGCTCAACGTCTGTTATGTCCATTTAAAAATAAGTTGCTATCTGGATTTTCTGAAAACTTTGACTGAAGGCACAGTAAATGTAAATTTACATTTTCCAAGGACTCTAAAGTCAAAAGCTTTGGAAGCTACCAACTTTGGCGGCCATTTTCTCACTAATTTTATCTCTGAAACTAGTCAACCCCAACCTCCTTTAATCGCAAATATCTCAACTTCTATTGAAGATAAATGGGTCATTTTTTTCATTGAACGTAAGACAAATGAATAAGCTTTATGGTGACACTGATAACAGTAATAACACTCCATATGCCCAAAAATTGACAAGCGCCCGATTCCACAGCGTCGTGACACATATTTGAAACAATTCAAAGACCACTGTTTTCAGCATTCCACGAAAAAAAACCTTATCTAAAATAAGAGTCAAAATCTCACTTTTAGTGCCTTTCTTCAGGCGCACACACACAAATTAACAGAATTCAAATAGTAAATCTTTAACATCCTCATCGACACAATTTAGATCAACTGGGAAAGAGGCTGTGTGGTTTGACCCAGCTTGTAAAGATGGAGATACTTGATCAAATATTTTCCCGCACACCCAACCTGTGCAACCCAAATGCTGATTCATAATTCGAGAAAAACATTTACCCCAAAAAAAGGTCCAAACTACAAAAAATCCATGACCTCACCAACAAAAGCTGCCAAGATGTGAATGTTGAGGGTTTAATGAACATATATCAGATAGGACTTTGGTGATATTTCTTCTACACTTATAGTTATACTCTTCATTGCTTCCCCATCTCTGACAGTTTGCATTGTTATCCCAGTCTCCTTCAACAGGATACAAAGAGTAAATATTACAGATCACAGCACAAAAATACAGGGAACTATCAAGGAGACAAAAAGGAAAAATTTGGAATTTATAGTTCAAAGCACTTAAAAACAGTAGTAGCGAGCTATGTTCCAAATATGATTTAGAAAATAGCATAAACATAGCTTTCATTAATAAGCTACCATGACTAGGTGTTTTTTGTGTTTTTTTCTTGGTATAATAAAAGGGCAACAGCTTACATCTACAAACTCCTGAGTTGTGAAGTTATTTTTCTTGTCAGCCAGATACCAGGGATGAAACCATTCAAACAGAGAGTGGTACAGTCCAAATCGAAGGCCATCCTGAGACTTCACTGCTTCAGCAAGTTCTCCTGCAAACAAAGTTTCATTTAAAACAAACTATGAAACTGACAGTTTGTTTTACTAGTTTTTGGGGACAAAAAGAAGCAGATCATCTAAACAATACCGCTGCCATAGTAAAGGAAAATGAAAAAGGGTCCCTTGCTGTTAGCAAAACAGTTTTGTTAGGAAAGGCAAAAAACATTTCTACATCTAAATTCTTCAACACATGTTTTTAAAAATTAGAGCAGGTTTTTTACACCCCCAGGCCTCCTACCCTACATGTCAAGGCCAACCCGGACCGAGACCGATACAACATCCAAGCAGAAAGACCAAAATACTCTATAAAAATTTTCTCCCCACCCGAGAATTGAACTCGGATCTCATGCATGCAACAGCCAAGTGCCTTACAGCTACACAACAGAGAAGCATAAAACACTTTTATTATTTTATTCTCATAATAAGCTATAAAATTTAGCAAAGATCAGGTTAACATGATTCATAAATCTGTTTCAAAAGTCTGCATTGTTGCTGTTAAAAAAAGCAAAGTTATTTGACACTCATCGCTCTCCCTTACATCACGTGACTGTAGGTGACCCTTGCACAGTCAGCAAAAAATGCTGAATGGTCCCAGCCTTCTCTCCAACACTCATGAATTGTTGTGGGTGTGGCTGATGGTCAGCTGTGATGCATTGTCAACAGTGATGACGGAGTACAGGTTGTTACAAATTTTTTTAAAACAGACAATATAAATATCTTTATATAAAATTCAGTGATCGTCCAATAAATGTTACTTTTTGCTTACCAATATCTTTTTATAGAATTATTGATTCCTATCATTTTCCCTCGGGATTGGTAGACAGGCTTGGGACTGGGGTTTTTTCTTGTTTTCTTCACAACATAAGTTAATATGAGAAAGGTTCTTGAAGCAGAATGTTTATATATGCACTGGGGCAGAGGTATCAGCAGCAGACGCTTTTCAATCATTTTTACTAACTTCCTTTTTCTCTGCAACACTTTTCTCCTACATTGGTAGTACATTTTGAGCCCTCCGTTTTGTGTGAGGCCCTGTAGTAAATATGTCTGAATCCCTGCTGAAATTTGATGAGAACAACGTCACTCAGGTATGGTTCTTTCAAACACTGTTGTACAGAAAAGGCACCGACACTCACCATTAAACAAGTGAACAGGTAAAAAACTTTAGATTAGAAAATAAACTTTCTTTACCAAGGTAGCTTTAACATCTGCATTAAGCAAGAACATCCTCAATTAGATTAAATGTGTGGGTGGTTGGCGGTTGCTCTGGTGTGGTTGGCTTCTTCTTTCCTATTAAACATCTATCGTCCTTATCCCCCCTTCTTCTTTTTTATGTTTGTTACTCTCTTGTAAGGCATCTAATCTTCTGGCGCTCATATGACCTTATGCAGTTGCGAGTGCCGTAAAACCTCTACTAAAACTAAACTAGATTAAATGTTTTGTTTTTTGTTTATGTAGTAAAGACAACTTTCACCTTTAAAAAAGTGTGAATAGCTTTCCAAATTTTATTCCTTGAGATCTTTGTGACTTGAGTGTTACAACCATCCCAAAGCAGAGTTTAAGTGTCAAGCACACAGAGAAGTCTAAATAACTCAGCAGAAAGAATGTCTACCTGATGAACATAAAGAGTAGCCTATGTCTCGTTAACAGGTGGGTCACAGGACAAAAAATATAAAGCGGATTGTTTATTCACTCGAAGAATTTACCACACTTCAT
Organism: Aplysia californica; assembly: GCF_000002075.1. Lineage (NCBI taxonomy): Eukaryota > Metazoa > Mollusca > Gastropoda > Aplysiida > Aplysiidae > Aplysia > Aplysia californica. The sequence goes on along the minus strand of NW_004797431.1, from coordinate 708,134 downwards.
GTAACCCACCCCCACATATCTTCCACCAGTAAAGAGCAATGCTACATTTATTATTTAATTGCATGAATAGTAACAGCAGTTTTGTGATGACATTTTGAAAAATCTTACCAACAATGTCTCTGTTGGGCCCAACAGCTTTCGAATTCCAATTGAAGGAATACTTTGAAGGCCAATTGGTATAACCTTCGTGATGCTTGCTGACAAAGACGATAAACCTGTGAAAAAACATAACAGAAATGTTGATTTCACAGCTCACCAAAGCCCACACATTAAACAAAATCATCTTGACAAAGGAGTCTCACAAAAACAAATTGTTTATTTTCTGGAAAGCAGCATTTTAATCTCTCAGATTTTTTAATATTCATCTTTATTAAAAATTTGCCAGGCTGGGTGAAAATGAGTCTCATGCGAAAGATAAAACTAAAAGTCAAATAGCACGGTGAAATTGTTTAATGCTTCTATCTGAAAACTTTTTTTAAAGACCTTCTATCACTAGGATCCTAAACTCTGACCTTCAAATCAGGACAGTGCTGTGCTAAAAATGCACACGTATGTGCAGATTTTATGGTTACAGGTTCCTAGAGAATATACATATATATATATATACATATATACATATACATATATACATATTTAGCACTTGAGAAATAAAATTCTGAAATTGATTTTACATTCAGAATTTAGGGGAAAAAACGGAGGTACTTTACATGGAGAGCCCTAGAAACTCAAGAATATTGAAAGCATATTCAAAATAACTTGCCAGCTTACTATAACTAGGCCTACTTACTTGATATCTATTTTAAAAATCAACAATACTGTCTTATGGTTCTCAAAGACATAACGATTTTCTTAAGTATTTTATACTTTCAATATAGCTGTCACGGTCAGTATTGAATTTAAACATTTTGGGGTTGAAACTTATAAAAACTTTAAAGAAATTTCCTGAAGGATACAGACATAAAATTTGGGGAAATATTGTTTCAAAACATACATAATTAGTGAAAATAGCTTTTCTTGGTGGTAGAAAGACCCCTTGAACACCAGCAATGTGGCCAGCTCAACAGAAAAAACTTTCTACCGCTTTCAAAATACAATTTTTGTTCATGTACATGATCACCATCCTTCTCTTTTATTCAAGGTCCCCATGAATCAGTTGTTATTCATTGTGTTATTTGTTAGTTGCCCCAGTATTCAGGCTATTCATGAATCTTGTATGTTGGCATCCTCAGCTTTTCTTCCTTTCAGAGTTTCTGTCATATTAAGTTGTTCTAACTCTTTGTTTCCGTTTAAGCCCACTTAAAGGAACTGACCAAATGTACACCTTCAATACTCTTTTAGGGCCAGCTTTTTAAAAGTATCTTTGGTTGTGGCTATTCACCTTTGGACTTCTGATGTACATTTTCCATCTGATGCATCATGTAACCCAGGTATTTAAACATGTTTACTTTTTTGTATTTGTTTATCATTTCTTTGTAGACATTGCAGGGCCAGAGCTCTCTAGTCCTTTATTATATTAATAGAGTCAATCAATATTGTCTGAGGCGGCCACCCACTGTTGGGGAGAAAAGTGGTTGTCTTAGACAGGTGGACCTCTTACACAGTGTCATTGTAATGTAAAAAATATGCAAGCGAGGAAATGAGAAGAGGCCATTTGTACAGGAGATTGTTTTATACCAGAGGGCGTTAGAGCAGGTTCAACTGTATTTGGTGCATGTAGGTGAATTATAACAATGGTCACACTGAGAACAAAAAGCAGGAAAGCCTTGAAAATGGTATGATCAAAACAGCAGCCTTTGACATGCAATTCTGAAGTCTTTAAAGTTTTTCGAAGTATCTTCCCTTATTGTTAATGCAAAAGTTCTTGATCTTGTTTGTTCTGCCACTTCAATAATAGCACAGGTACCAACCTGAGGCAAAAAGCCAGAAAAGGGTCTACCTGTGAAAGGAGAGCTTTTGAAAAGTCATGAGAAAATATTTAAAAGTTATTCCTGTCAGAACGCACTTCAAAGCAACATTTCGAAGATAAAATCTTTTTGTTGATGCTTTTATGATGATCAAGGATGCACAATAACAGAGAAAAGTTTCAAGACATTTGTTCCCAATATTATAGAATTTTACGCCAATTCTACAATAAAAATGTACGGTCAAACTGTCAAACTGTACACCCATTGTACCGGAGCAAAGTGGTCATCTTAGACAGGTAGTTCTCTTGGACAGTGTCATTATATATTTTTTCTTCATGAAAGTGACAAGTGGGAAGTGATTGTTTATACAGGTGATTGTCTTGGACAGGTGGTCATCAGAACAGGTTCGACTGTCCTTCACTACTAAGAACACCTGCAATTCAAACAACTATCCCTGTGGCAACTTACTTAGCTCCAGAGTCCTGAAATATCCTCGCCCACTCTGACGCTTCAAAGAACTCAGCTGTAAACTGCTTTGCAAAATCGCCGTAGGTAAAATCAGGTTTGTAGTTTTTTTTCATGAATTCCACTGTATCATTAGTTTTCACACCTTGCCAGTCCCACCAAAACCATTCAGATCGGAAGCTGGGCACTGAAATTCATTTTCAAAATCAAAACAATCAGTAACAAAGTCATAAATTAGACTATTGTATAATAAACCTTTCAACGGTGCCATGACGTGAGAGCAGAGAAAAAGCATGATGAGCCAGCGATACAGCCCATGAAAGAGCTATTATGAAAATGTTTAGAAATAGAAGCATAATATAAATCTTGGAAATTTTAGATGTTATAGAACAGCTAACAACTTCTTATTAATTCCCCTGAGCTTTACTCTTCATCAACAGATAGTCACAGCTGCAGTGCAACTCATCCAACTTACAAGTTCTTGACCTAAAAAAATATTTAAAGTACCATTCCTCAGCATTTCAGCAATTAAAAAATGTAATAAATTAAGTAAAATTATTACATATTTTTTCTGAAAGTACAATTAACCAAATTTTGATATACCTGAAAGTTGTTTGGATTGTGATTCAACCTTCACATTGGAGGAAAAAAAATAAATGTATAACTCCGTTTTTCAAGGTTGCTCATGGGCAAATACTGCTGTAAGAACATGTATGATATCTGAGATATTGTACATATAATCTTCTATCAGAAAATATAGTTTATAGGGTCATCTGTATAATGTAACAACACTACTGAGGTTGACAATTGGTAACGGGGAATTTTTTTAACGAAAATCATACAAAAATATAAGCACATATAATAGTAAAAATAAAACAAACAGAGACGGTCCAAAAATACTCAAAAAGATATCTGAAAGTTCCTCATTGATCTGGACAGCTCAACATGCATGAAAGACTGTGGAAGCGCACGCTGTGTAAATACACCTGACTTAAATACACCCTTGTGCTGCAAAACCCATTATTGTTGCTAAACAATTCACATAGAACACTGATCAAAGGGGGCCTACTGTTAGAAATGCTAGGACCAGTTTTGATTAGGTCTGCAAAATGCATGGTCCCATGAACACATGATGTGCAACTCATCACATAGATCTCTGTATCTACTGTAGTGTAGCATGTACAGTGTATTGTACTCAATAAGTCTAAATGTGTAATGATCCTCACAGCATGACAATTGATGATCCCCTGAAATAGAGTAAGTAAGGTTTGCTGAGGGAGAAAAATGTACTAAATTGCATGGACCATGACTTCCATCCTCTTCCCGTGTGCGGACCAGCAACGCTCGACAATTTGAAAATAAAAGTCGTTTGAAGAAACAAGGGAGAATGGGAAAAGGCCAAGGTGGGAAGAGGGGTGGGAGGGGGTGAAAAAAAGAAGAAGCTAAAGGGAAAAGGTAGGGGGTGAAGTGAGCAAGATCATTCTTAAATGGGGGCCGTTATTCAGACCCCCAGGGTGCCAATAATCTGGTCATTATTCGGACTACCCTAGGTTTTCGTCCAATGAAATTATAGAGTAGAACAAATGGACCCACTTAGACATGAGGAGCTCGAAAGGATATAGCCAGGAAAAAAGACTTTTATTTTACTTTGCAAATTCTTTCAAAAGAGCTTGATTTTTTCAATATAAAATGATACAGCCTAATAAAATTATTTTATAGTTTTGAATATCATTGTGAAGGTAGAAAGAAACATTTCAGAGCAAAACACTTGGAAATTGACCTATAATATTATTTCCTTTCAAACCCCAGATCATTCATAACAACAAGAGCATCTAAAACGTTATTTGAATGGGCACAATTACTCGTAATGACTTATCAACTTATGAGAAGGGGTCCTTCATGTTTTCGTAACACTTTATAAATAGAAAGCCATAAAAGATAGATCTAGAGCGATATTTAAATCATTTACGAACATCATTCACTAACACCCATGGTAATTCACGGCGAAAAAACACGTTTCCAGGGCCACTTGCTGTACACTAACAGAACTGAGCGACCTCGACGGCCCGACGGGAACGTTCAAGAAGTTACTGATAAGACTTGCATCTCGGGACAGAAGCAGAACAAGAGTTAATATGGGCTGCATTTGTTTATTCTCACCTGAGGTGAAGAGGCATTAAACTTATTAGCGAGTTGGTTTTAGTGGGGGGGGGGGGGTAAATTGTACAAGTGTTAAATGTTACTGTCTGAGTGTCTGTCCCCATCAGACTTCTCTCGAAAATCAGTGTCAAACCGGAAACAGGGGGTCCAAATTTTTTTTTAAATTTTATACGGAAGCCAGAAAGAGGGGGGTCCGAATAATGACCAGATTATTGGCACCCCGGGGTTTGAATTAATTGAAGTGTCTATTCGGACTCAAGTCTGATTAGAAAAAAATTATAATCGGACTCTGAATAGTCCAGCATGACGTCCGTTCCGACTTTTGACTCTTGCTCCTAAATATTTCTAGCATTTATGAAATTTTTTTTTCGATATAATGATAACAATCAAGACATAATATTAGCTTTAATATCCGGTACTAGACTAACTAGATCTATCTACACTGCCCCTCCAAGCATCATTAGAATGAACAGAACAACCAAACTGAGTTGAGCTTGCTAGGGGCAAAGTTAATTATATGTCGATCAATGAGATTGCGCGTTTATAGAGAGGTGTTGGGAAGAGGCCATGCGGCTGTCGATTTTGTGTGATGCGATTTTTAAAAAAAATCAATTACAGAAAAACTACAGTGGAAACCTGATATAACAGGGATGGTGGGAGTCGAGAAAATGTCCTGTTATATCCGATCCCTGTTAAATCAGAAATGCAAGGAAAGTAAGCATATATGTGGACTAATCCAGCTGTACTTATTCATGGGTAGTTTCCTTTGCCACAAGTACCCACGAACAGTGGTTTTGGCATCAACTTTCTCCATTTCCTCACATCTGAAGAGCTTGGTCCACAGCATTTGCATCGGGTAGTCTCATCTTCTTTCGATCCAGAGCAAACTTTCCATTGGAGTATGCTGCCACTATCTTCTCTCTATCCTTGGTAATGGTGTGAATCGACCCGTGTGGAATGTCGAACTGACGACAAATCTCTGCCAGTGGAGCTTGCTTTTTGAAAACAGCCTGGATTGTTTCGTATTTTTTGTCAATTGAAAGGCATTTTCTCGAGCGCTTGGCATCGTTGGTGACACATTACGCGTGTGTGTTGCTAGGTTTCGGGCTAGATCGCTTCACATGCTGCATGTGCTTGCAGTGGCATGGCTTGCGTGGGCTTGCTCCGTCACTGCGTTACTCTCTCTCTCTCCGTCTCTCTCTCTCTCTCTTACTTTTTACACATTGTAACGAGCCTTTGCCCCTGCTATAACCGGTTGGGCTGCGATGAAGCCCTGTCATTGCCAATAACTTTTAATAGAGACTAAGAGTAGGAAAAAATGGGGATTTAAAAAATCCCTGTTATTACCGGATCGCTGTTATTACCGGGCCTGTAATATATGGTTTCCACTGTATAACACACAACAAAATGAAATTAAACATGTGGAATGACAAATGGTGGTGGAGTAATGATGATGCTGTAGTGGTGGTGGATTGACTTTTGACACACAATTACACAGTCCAGGTAGGTTATAATTCTAGTTCTAATTCTGGTTTTACGTAAAATCCCAGGACCACAATTATATTATGTAACCTCCTTACACTCACACACTTAAAAGCAGAGTCCAAATAAATAAACCATTTTTTTCGGAACCGAGTCTGAAAAGATTTAAAGGTAGATCTAGTGTTAATTCAGGGATGCCACTCAACTATTTTGAAAAAAAGCTGAAAATCTACGCGCCAGTCTCGCTAACATATGAATATCAATTTGAAACCCAAACGGTGTACATAGAGAGAAATGACAAACAGACATAAGCAATGGGTGTAATAGAGAGAAATGACAAAAAAAACAATGGGAGTACATAGAAAGAAATGACATAAACAATTAAAGAAAAATAGATTAGAAGTACTTAACGTGTGTAGGTTTTTTTTGTTTGTTTTTTTCCAACTATAGATTCTATCTCGATCTCAATATCGTAACGGAATAGCGGATCAGGATCGAAATACCAGAAAAAAAGTGGAAAAGTGGCATCCCTGTTTATTGCGACAGAGTGACGCTGTGACAACTAATGCGGTTGGGTGAGAATAAAAATACGATCGACCTCTCACCCCGGGTGAGACTTGCCACCATTGGCTATTCTCACCCGGTGTGAAACAAGACCTGTTTTTCCTAATTTTGGAATACCTTCTATCGGTGTGAATGATCAAATGGATAAAAGCAAAGAAAATACAGTAGTCTCCGCCTAAGATCCCATCGCTTACGATCCCGGTTCGCTTAAGATCCCGTTGTTTTAGGAAAGCAGAATTTTTACTATACAAAAGTCACCCCTAAGATCCCGCTCTGGTGGTCTACATTCGGCTAAGATCCCGCATTTCAGATAATAATTTGCTAAACAAAAACCCGGGCGGGCACAGCCGATCAACCTAGAGTAAAAAGTTGAGATCAATAAACTGTCCGTCACGTCAAAGATCAGCCACTATCGTAAATGTGATCACATACACGTTGTAAAACTCGATGAAGCGATACAATGTTTGCCCCAGACGGGATCACACTGGGGTGTGAATTGACTGACGCGTTTGTTTTCCCCACGCATCGCACTCACACCTGAGCTCGCCACCTAAACTTGCATCACTCGCTGGGTGGGTAGGACCTACATGTTCGCTCCAGGCAGGATCACATCGAACCGTGAACTCTTCCTTGACCATTTGCAGCAGTTGTCTCTACTCCCGAATTTGCCA
>NW_004797431.1:696511-698742 GCF_000002075.1 Aplysia californica | reverse complement strand
TGGCACTAATTTTTTTGGTTATTGACTTCTAACCACCTATAGTTCCTGTTTGACATTTACTCATCGTTTTCTCCCCTCTAATAACTTATCTGGCCTGGCCCCTAGGAGTCTGGCCGGCGGAAGGAGGAATTGTCTAGTGAAGATATATAAGGAGAATTTTAACAAGGAGCGATAGGCACTCGGCTGTCAGAGTCTGGGCCCAGGCCTACCCCCTCCCCTTCCCCTCCCCTTTTCCACCGTCACCCCAGCTAGACACCAAGTTCTATAATTAGCATTTGACACACTTCCCCACTTTGTTAACGAGAATCCTGCTATAGTATAACGGACATTTCGCACCGGTTCCCCTCCCTCTCGTTATAACAGGATTCCACTGTATCATGCATGAAGACATTTTCCCCGTGGGTGGTTGGCGGGTGCTCTGGTGTGGTTTGCTCCTTCTTTCTTATCAAACACCTGTCCTGTAACACCTCTAATCTTCGGCACTTATTTCGTGTTGCAATGCAAGTGCCGTAAAACTCTTACTAAGCATGCCTAGCCCGGAGGTGGGAGCCAACAAACTCGCTCGTGGTACAATCTGCCGGCGTTTTCTAAACCTGGACTGAGTCTGTGCAGGGGGAAAGAGGAAGAGAGACAGCAGCGGATGCATTTCCTGTCACTGTCCAGACCTCATGTGGGACTTAGGCAAGGCACAAATTAATTGGGAAGAAATTATAAAAAGTTAAATTAGTCCTCTCCGACATGGAATCTCTTAAATGAGGCCCCCCCCCCCCCACACGTTAGCGTGGGAAAAATTCGCTTTCCGCAATGGCCGCCATGACCTCCCGGTTCACGCTCAGCAGCGCGATCGATAATAGGTCATGCCCATTCATGGAGAGTGACCTATTTAAATTAGGGCTCACACGCTTATGCCTCAACGTACAACATTGAAATTAACAAATAAAAGAGATAAAAGGTTGAAGAAAAGACTGTGAGGAGTACCTAAAAAAAAAAAGATATACTCTTTAAATATAAAGGCTTGAACTTACCTTATTTTTAACTCCTTGTAACTCCGAACACACACAACCGATCCCGAAGTGGAAAACGCCATAATACGCGCCTTTCTTTCCTCTTTAATTTGATAGGCGGAAGTAATCCATAAATTGAAAAGAACACTATAAACGAAACAAAACAAATAGGTACCCCCCTCACGGGGCCCGATTTCTGACACAAAACGCGGCGGCCGCAGGTGAACGAAAATCTCGGGCCGCGCGGGCCGATATCCAAGTGCCTACAAAAGTCAGTGCATCTGGAGATCTAGATCTAGATATATAGCCAAGTTTCATTCTCCAAATACCTGAAAATACTCCCCAGTGGATAAAAATCCCAAGTTTAGCTTCGTCGTACCAATCTGGCAAGGGTCTTGAGTCTAAAGATTCCCATGTAGGAAGATATTTCGCCGAAACAACAGAGGCGAAAAACAATACTGCTTTCAAAACATCCATTTTGTCCGCTTTTGTTAAGTCACATGACCGACAAGTCATGTGACATGGCCAAGTCATATGACTAAGTCATGTGACTTTTTGAGACTTCGTGGTGCATAGGCACTTTACAACCTGTAACTTCTTTTGGTGGTGCATTATCATTTCAAATATAAATCGTTATGATAGGTTACAAATGCATGTTTCTTGGAGGGATCTAATCAGGCGCGGTTCGTCCATAGAGCACGGTCATGCAGTGCCGCCCAAAATGTTTTAATGTTCTATGACGTAAAGCACCCACAATAATAAAAATAAAAGACGCCAGAGGCAAATACTAGTCAAATATTATATATCAAAACAAGGCCCTCGCTGACACCGTAACTGTCATTTCTATTCTATAGCGCCGTAAAACATCTACTATGCCATGTCTAAGTTCATGCGCTGTATCTAAACATTACAGGATAGTCAACAGTGGAAACCTGACCTATAAATCGCTCTTTGGAATAACCCAAGCGATGACGTACGACACTCGTAGAGAGTTTGGCGGTACATTAATATTAATAAGACGGCACATCTCAAATGTGCTCCTGCCGAATAGTGCCGAAACATAGCCCACAGTTGGCAATCTAAAAATAAACGCCATAGACGGTGCACTATTCCATGCCAAAATTATGTGGGCCCCGGAGCAATCCAGCGGAGTGCTCAAGTGAACTGTGATTGGTTCACTGCCTTATCGCTATTTTAAGTGACTCTGTGACCGTGAATCTGAGGGGG
>NW_004797431.1:644785-696108 GCF_000002075.1 Aplysia californica | reverse complement strand
CAGTTCCCTTAAATGTTATTTTGAGTAGATCTAACAGCTCTTATTACAAGTGTATTATTTATTACACTTTTTTTTAAACGGTTAAAAATTCGTGGCGCAATTTATTGTCAAATATCTCCTCAACTATCGAACATAGGTTCTACAATTTTTGCACAATGACTTGTATCAATTTGTCTTAACAGATCAACATTTTTGAAAACACATCCATGCTAGATGTATTCTAAAAAAAAAAAATCCTCAACAATAAATACAAATAAAAATTCTAAGTGGATGGTTTCTACAGTTTTAAATCATTACAGCTCGGGCAATAATATTGCTTTTAATAGCAAGTCGTCATGATTTTTTCTAATCGGGACATTATGCTTATTGAACACATGTTTTGAGAACCATTGGTGCAGAAAAAACGTGTTCTCTATAAAAAATAATTTCTTGCAACAAGTTTTGCCACTAAAAATATTGTTTTAAACCCAAGTTGTTTGGGAAAAATGTGATTTAGTTGAGAAAAATGTATACAAATTGCTGTCCAAAGTATGGATGACATTGAAACACCAGTTAAAGAGATATTTGAGAAAAATTAACTGTTACCCCTCAAATTTTTGACCGCACTATTAGGCTGGCACACATGCACGTACGCACGCACACAGTGAGAGAGACAGAGAGACGGTATCTAGACATACAGACAGACAGACTGTATGCGGTGTTCACCCTCAAAGGAGTAATGAAGCCGAGTAAGACAACATTTCTAAGTCCAGCAGGTCGGGGCTACTCTGGATACATTTCGCCGGGCAATCGGCCTCCCTCCCCGAGTGATAGTTCATGCTCGCCGTGTGAAATTATTACACTGGGAGCTTGCCGAAAATTTCGAACATGCTTTAAATAGTTTTCGCCAAGCGAAAAATAAGTCGCCGAGTCAATAACTCGCTCGGGGAGTGTCAGTAATGGATCCCTTTACTTCAGCTACAAAGGGTTCTACTTCGTAGTCCTCTTTGCACTTGTGGATGCTAATTACAACTTCATCTATGTCAATGATGGTGCCTCTGGAGCAGGGTCTGATAGTGATGTTTTTGCAGAAAGGGATTTGAAAGAACTTCTGGAATGTGGTCCTTCAGGAAACAGAACTGGTCCAAGATCCACGTCTCCCTGGCAGTCAGCATCTTCTTCCCCGTCCCAGAAAGGTCCTTTTTCTTCAGCTTGCCAAACTCATGGAGTCAAACCAGGTCTTCAACTCTACTACAGTCTTCCCCATGGACTTGGCCTTCTCCCCCCATTAGGGTATTCTTCCTCTGCGTATCTCTGTATCCCTTCAGGGTCTTGTTGAAGAAGACCTCCTGCTCCCTGTACCAGTCGACGAGGTTTTCTTCATCATCAGCTGTGAGCTGCAGCCTGTCTCGACTGGTCTTCTTGGCCTGGCTTGAAGGAGATGTTACAGATCTGGCTGGAGAGGAGACAGCAGACTGCACTGAAGAGTGCTCAGGGGATGCCACCACCAGAGATGCAGATCACAACCTCAGTGCTTTCTTGTCGTATCTCCATTTTTTAACGGTGAAAGTGTGACATCTTCTTCAGCTCACTCTTTGTTATGAACTGTTTTCACTGTTATTAAAACTGGAGATACGACAAGAAAGCACTGGGGTCGCGAGATCTTGGAGTAGAAGACATCCTCGGCTCTTCTTCAGAAGCAGCTGTAGCAGCACTGGGAGCAGCTGTAGCAGAAGTATCCAGAAGAAGCGCGACGGTCGCCGTGTCACGGCGCATGTTCGTCGTGTCAACTCTTGCACGCCGTGCTTGAGTAACTCAAGACCCCCGTGCAAGATTTTTACACGGCAAGCAATAATTTAACCCGCAGAGTAGGCTACGAAATTTAACTCGGCTTCCGTTCAGATCTCGTTGGCGTGTCACTGTCACTCTGCAACGTATGCAACTTTGCACGCCGAGCTATTTCTGACACTCCTCGAGTTTTCCACGTGCAAGTTATTGACTGGGCGACTCATTTTTAGCTCGGCGAAAATTTTAAGTATGTTAATGTTAGAACATTATTTCGGCAAGCTTCCCGTGTAATAATTTCACACGGCGAGCATGAACTATCACTCGGGGAGGGAGGCGGATTGCTCGGCGAAATGCATCCAGAGCAGCCCCGAGCTGCTGGACTTAGAAATGTTGTCTTACTCGGCTTAATTCCTCCTGTATGTGTTTTAGTTTTAGTAAGAGTTTTACGGCACTTGCAATACAATAAGGTCATGTAAGTGCCGAAGATTAGAGGTGTTACAAGAAAGTAACAAACATAAAACAGAAGGAGGAGAGATCAGGACGATAGACGTTTGATAGGAAAGAAGGAGCTAACCACACCAGAGCACCCGCCAATCACCCACTCCTGTATGTGTGAACATCGCATAACCGCTACACCAGACAGACAGACAGGGGGAGGGGGGAGGAGAAACACGCACACACACACACAGAGGGGGGGGGGAGGGGAGGGAGAGAGAGAGAGAGAGAGAGAGAGAGAGAGAGAGAGAGAGAGAGAGAGAGAGAGAGAGAGAGAGAGAGAGAGTTAAGTTTCAGAAACAATTTTTACGGCATTTGCAGAAACCATAAGTTCATATAAGTGCTGAAGATAAGAGGTGTTACAAGAGCGTAACAAACACACAAAAAGGGAGGATAGATCAGCACAACAGATATTTGATAGGATAGAACGAGCAAACCACGTCAGAGTAGAACACCCGCCAACCACCACAGTTAGTTTTTAAATTTGGGTAAAGAGAAGCGCATCAACACAACAACAGTCATAATAATAGATATAGTGCAGGGAAGAAGTTAAACAGAAACAAATGAGGGAAAGAAAAGACAAACAAGTGGCGCCCTCCAAAGACCCCAGAAAAAGATAGAGCGATAGAGACAGGGAAAGAGGAAACGGCTGCAAAACAACCGCAATAATAATATTCACCAAAAATAAAAAGCAAACGACAAAGAGTGGTAAGTTTAGCCTGAGAACTTTAATGAGGAAACACATCGAGGCAATGGACACGGTGAGATGTGGGACAGGGCTATGTGGACATACAACAAGATTACCAAAATGTTCTATGAATCATCAATGAGTGCACAGAGAAAAGAGCTTCACTGACAATTTCTACAGAGGCTATGATAAAACAAAAGGTACAAACAAACACCCTCACATCTGCTCAGACCAGGAGTGATTCAAAACAAAGGACTCAAACTCAAACCAACGCATGTTTAGCTCATGGTCTGAGCTTTAGGGAAAAATGGTGACCCTTCCAATAAATTAACTAATGAATAGACAGAAATGTGAAGATATACCAATTTCAAAAGTCGAGAACATTCAAATACCACAACACAACAGAGCTTTCAAAAACAAAACAAAAAGTTTGAAAGATGTAGAACATAAGCGGGGATATCAGAAAACAGTCCAACTCGTAAGTCTTGTCCTTGCCTAAATCTGAAAGCTTAGCATTATTGTGTGGCTATTAAAATGTGCTCAGTTTTTAGTAAGGATTTACTGAGCTCGCAACAGCATACGGTCATAAAGCGCCAAGGGGTGGATGTCAACAGAGAAGTCTAAGCTGTGAATCAGGCTTCTCTGCTCACCTCTCTAGCCTTTACAGCACAAAGTCTGCTTCAACTATCAAGGTACCCCGGAAATAGCAGCGGACAAGAGAGTGATAAACATACAAAAGAAGTAGAGGAAAATGACGATAGTAAAGATGAGGAAAGAAAAAGCAGCAGTTCCCCCCCTATGTTCTTCCGGCACAGTATAATAAATCAGTCCCTTTACAATAGTACTGTGCATAAGAACAAGACAATATCCCCCCTTTGGGAATGGCCTGAAGACACTTCAGTCAGTAGCATTGCCCTGGGGTGGGTGGGTGGGTGGGGGGGGGGGAACATAAAATGTGTTTAAAAAACACAATTTGTTGAAGTTGTCAAGAATCACTTAATGACATCTATCTATTACATCAAAATTAATTGAAAACTTCAATTTTTCAGTGGATTTTCATTTGTTAAAAGATGTAACTGCACTGAATTCAAACTTTTCAATTACGACAAAGTCACAGAGATAACACTATTAAAGTGAAAAGGTCTCACAGTGAAATGCAAGACATTATTTGAAGATTATATTACAATTTGTCTTCTTTTTTTCTTCTTCTTTTTTTTAGAGTTTTACGACACTTGCAACTCAATAAGGTCATATAAGTACCGAAGATTAGAGGTGTTACAAGGGAGTAACAAACACAAAAAAGAAGGAGGGGAGATAAAGAAGATAGATGTTTGAAAGGAAAGAAAAAGCAAACCACACCAGAGCACCCGCCAACCAGCCACAATTTGTCTTCATCATCAAAGAACTTCCAGCAGTAGCCAAGACATTTGCCTGCTCTTCTAACCTCTGGAGTAGTCTAAAAAAAAAGACAAATTAAAAAACAATTCATTAACAAGACCCAAAAATGTGACTTATCACAAGACGGACAGACACAGGAAACTGTTTGGTCTGACTACTCAAGGTAATGAGGAGGTAGATAAGTTTCTTGACATTCTTTTGTACATCTGCAGAAGGCAGAGCTGCACGTAAAGGAACAGCAATAAAAATAGTTTTTGCTCTTTTCCAAACAAATGTACATAATAAGGTATGTACTGACAAAACAGCTATGTCTTCTTGGACAAAATCCCAAGACGCAGGCATATTGTAAGCTCATCGTGAGAAAAAAAGTTATGCAAATTTGAAGTAGTAGTTACACAAAACAACAAGTATCTACAAAATGTTTTTGTCATTTATACTAAGGTAAGAAGTAAGTGAGGTATTTTAAGAAAAGTATTATTAATTCAGAAAAAAAAACCCAAAACGTTGGGAAACCCACACATAGTTCGGTGCCAAAAGACTTGAAGCTTTGTTTTGTTAAATTTTTATTAGAGTATTACAACACTTGCAGAATTTTCAAACAGTTTGCAGGTTTGAAGGAAAAAACTGTAATAAAAAATATATAAAGTTTGAAAAAAAAGACAAAAACTTATCTTTTAATGCTGACCAACTAAGTGAGAGAAAAGTAGACCTACCAGTAGCATCCTCCAACAACCAGCAAACCAAAGGTACGATATACAAAAGAAAAATAAGAGACACAGAACAAACTTCAGATGTAACTGGACCAAACACGCTCAAGGTGAAGCAATCATGAGGAAAATAAATACCACCCAACAGACTATTCAAAGGAACCATGTGCCTGAAGCAAGATGCCACTGAGCATGACCAGAAGAAAAGTTCTGTCACAAAAATCTGAAAAACAACATTTTTTTATTTAGTAGAAGTCTTACGGCCCTTGCAACTGCATAAGGTCATATGAGCGCCAAGGGGTGGATCAGAGAAGTCTTTACAAGGAATTAGACTTACTCTGCTCACCTCTCTAGCTTTAACAGCACAAAGTCTGTTTTGACTTTCAAGGTACCCCGGAAATAACGGGTCACACATACAAAAGAAGTAGAGGAAAATGACGATAGTAAGGATTAGGAAAGAAAAAGCAGCAGTTCCCTCTTGTAGTTCAGGCAGTTATGAGCAGGACATTGTTGATTCAGCCCATTTACCATTCTACTGTGCATAAGAACGAGAAATGTCCCCCCTTTGGGAATGGCCTAAAGACACTTCAGTCAGTGGCACTGCCCAGGGGAGGGGGGGGAGAGAGACAGATAACAGACTGGACTTAATGGACAAATACGAAAGCAGGCAGACCAGTATATAGCCCTTATCTACAATCGACAGAATAAAGGGAGGACCAACACAGAGATAGACAGATGTCTCGTCTCTTTTGCTTTTTTAAACCGGACTTTTATATTGAGAATCATTATAACTGTTCTGTTGTTAACATGTAGTTAAAGATTAAAGCCCTCCTGAACACAAAGTAAATTGTTTTTAATTTCATCCCAAGACCACAAGCTGCCTGAAGATATTCTATGAACTTTTTATGAAGGAAAAGGAAACCCCCCGTGAGACAGACCAAATTCATAACCAGCTGCTTTTGTATCCAGAAATATCCATATATAGACAGGACAGATGTTGGCGATGATCAGTCCAGGTTATATTTTAGTTAGCATTTTATGGCACTCACTACACAATTTGGTTATACAAGTGCAGAAGATAAGAGGTGTTACAAGCAAGTAACAAACAATATAGAAAGAGGAGAGATAAGGTCGATGGACGTTTGATAAGAAAGAAGGGGCAAGCCAGACCAGTGCACCTGCCAACCATCCACTCGGTCAAGGTGTCTAAAACAATTCAGAATAACTTCACTACTGAAAAGAAGCAGACAGAGCAGACTACATCAATGCACCCACTGACCACTAGCTGGCAGGACAGACATACAGAGTATCTGCCTAATGAAGACTACACAATCGAGCACAATACATGTTGGCATCAAAATGGAGCAAAGACATGGAATCCAAGCAACAGCCAATGGCATGGTAATGCCCATGTTTCACCACCAACATATCAGCACAAGACCTTCAGACTTTGACAACAGGAAAAACGTTACAGACTAGAACATTTTCATTAAATCATGGTCATAGTTGGAAAGAGACCAACAATACACCAGAGTAGACACGACCCCTTGGCAGAGAAAAAAACCGCAAAACCATCTGTACAAACAGTGCACATATACAACACACTGCACACACGACACAAAACGAACAAAAGAACTTTAATGTGACAAGTTTGAGGGGGAATCCTTGTCCTGATTATCTTATAAAGAAAAGTGACCAAAGACAAAACGGCAATGATGATGATACTTTCCTAGGGGATTTAGACTTCACTTATTATGACTGCATGCTCCAATTCCCAACATGCATCTCATGATGCAGCATTTGGAGATGTTCTTTCAAAACTCTGTACACTTTAAATAAAGGTAGAAACTAAACAAGTTTTCTGTTTGTACTCCTAATCATCTAAATAATGTGAACCTAAAGAAGTTACACTCTAATGAGAAGTGTTATTTTACTGCTAGGATATGAAATTGGTATTATGTCCACCAAAACTTGTGATGCTCTACTAGAACACAAGAACAGAATCTATTTAAGATACATAAGCAAAGACAAAATTAATAAATATAATTGTTTTTAAAAAATTTGCACAGTCTAAAAGATGCAGTTTGGGGAGAAATTGCAAAACTTTTGTTGTAAAAACATGCCAATGCTCATTTTAATATAGCCCTCTTGCAAGTCTACCCCCCAATGGAAATACTGCTGATCAGATATGCTGATAAGGCTGATGTGGTATGCCAAGCAAAGTCTCAATGAGTTAAGTCCTTCTTACTCAATAATCAGATGGATCATTGGTTCATTTTTTTTCCTTCTATAGGAAGACAACCAGAGGAAGAACAGCCATCACTGAATCTTGATATTCAGCACAGGCTACAAAAATCCCACAATAATATGCACACATATTCGTCAATAAATATTTATTTTTTTAAAAGTAAAACAAGCTGGATGAGTCATTGGAGTGACAAATATAACATAAAAAATAAAAGATGTGAACATTGACAGTATAGGAATAAAAAGTCAGATGTTCTGGCACAGAAGAGATGAAAACAGAGAATTAAACAAATGTACAGTTGATGCTGAAGCTCTGTGGTGTTGGGTATAAGCACCTATAAAGTTTTAAAGGAATCATTGCACCATTGAAAGGCTTAACAGAGCTAATGTCCTCATCAAATGAATGAGAAACAAGAATGACCAAGTAATTTCAGAGCAAGAAAATTTCCTCTCCTGCTAATCATTTTCTTTTTCTTTTTTCTGGAATCATTTAAAAAATAAACCAATATTGGCAAAAATGACCCCCTGGTGCAGTCTTATACAACACCAGTAGCTTCTAAACCACATCCACATCACAAACGCAATGGACTTGAGTGCATTCATTGAGTGGAATCAGTTCAACTTTCAACTTTCCTTTCTAAACATCTTGAATAGGGTGCATTTCAGATTAACAAAGGACAAAGCTCTAAAATGAAAAACCTGTAAGAAGGTACAACGAGCCCTCTAAAGGCTAAGTAGCACAAAACTATATGTAGAAACATTCACATGAAAAACATGTACTTTGAGTAAGACAAGTAAAAAAAAAAAAGTTAAATTATTACATGTAAAAACAGCAACAACAACAAAAAACCAACAAAAAACCAAACCCCAAACAAATAGCATAATTAGTACCATTGCTCGAGCAATTGGGAATAACACCTAAAAAAATTACCCCGGAAACTAGAGACCTACTTCTATGTTCAGATGAAGAGGTTCGAGACATGATGTATGTGTGTGAGAGTGAATAGATACTTACCATGGCAAGTCGATAAATTAATTAAAACATCAGTTAGAACTGACCATTTATAATACGGGGGCTCATTATTATTCACGTTAAAACTTTTTCGAACAATTCACAAAAATGGAAACATGGGGTTCAAGTCATCGATGGAAGTAACAAAATACTTGCTTCAGAAACATTTTACTAGAAATATATATATAGATATAATATATAAATATGTATTTTTATCATAGTTCTCCAGGCTTCTCATTACTGTACATCAGTCAGCGTAGTAGTTCTCAGGAATGTCCACCCTGACTACCTGTTGTTGTCTTTTTTTTTCTTTTTACTATACAGACAAGCTATACTTTTTCTTTTTTGATTTCTATACAACAAGAGCAAATGATGTGAAGTTGGACCTTACTTCAGGACTGTGTATGCAAGATGGGAAATTCATGGACGAGATGGCAGGAGGATAACTCAAGAGCTTGGGAGGTCAAGATCTCCGAGGTAAGAGACAATGATGATGTCGACAAGACACAAATCACAACAGGTTAATTTTTGTTACATCATTCACAGAGAAATTTAACCCAGAAAATTAAAGAAGAATACATCCAACAAGCCCATACCCATTACAGCCCTCATTACCAATACTACCTTCTTGTATATCAACATCTACAATGGACTTAACAATGGCATAACAATTGTTATCAAAATATTTTGACTATACTATACTGAACTGGGGAGAGGGGTGGGGGGTGTTCAGATGATATACGTCACAGAGAAAACCCAATAGCAACTACTGACTGTTAAACTTTCATGCTGCTTTAAACGGCGTGATAAGCCCTTTACAAGAGACAACAATTATTTAAATCTATAATGAAAAAGTAAGCCTCTAATAGAGAAATGTCTCTGCCAATCAATGATATACTTCGTGCTGTTGTCGTTGCTCTTACAAGCCTTGTCCCTATGGACTTTTACCCTTCGGTGTAAAGTAACTAAAAGCAGTAAATTTACTCATTACTATGAACAAATCAAGTTCTGTACACATGCTCGAAGATAAGAACAAAGATGAAGTATTAAGTATGGACGACGATGGGTGCTTCGAGCTGAAATCCAATGATAGACTATACACGAAGTATGACATATGATACCGCAAAATGATGGAAAAGTCTTCAGTCATGGTTTATATAGTTCAAGTGAATTTGTACACTATGATATCTGTGAGATCATGAATACTCCAAATGAAGAGCCTACACTGACTTTACGGCTGCATTCATTATTCATAAAATGACAATATGTAAAGTTTGATTTCCATCAAAGTCAGAGAACGTATGTTACAACTCATTAGAATGACATAACAAGCTATTTTAACCTGTACAGAGTCATTTATTTCTGGACAAAGAAAACAACAGACAAACTCCTTTGAGCTTTGCGTAATAACAAAAAAATCCCCTTCTAAAAATATCAACAAGACACCACTATCTGGTTCTCTCCAGACACAGGAAACCATCTGGACATTTACTAATGTCTGCTATTACACTCTTTGCACCAAGAAGCACAGGAACCAGACCAGTAGCTATTCACACTCCACTCATATCTTAGACCACAGCAACTTTGCTCACCATTTTTGTGAACAAGTCACACTGTTTTATCTGAGTCACCTACAACACCATTTTACATTAAGCACAGGGGAAAATGACACACTTTCAAAATGACTGACTTTGTGTCAAATAGGATTACATTCAAACTGTAGAATCCAGTTAAACTGTCTAATTAGAAGTAATATACCCAATTTTTCAGGTAGAAACCATATGTTGCACAACTGTTAACTAAACATGGAACATAAACGTGTTGAGAAGATAACTGATGAAAAAGGTATGTCTCTTAACAGATGAACTTGACTGACTGGGTTATCTAGTAAACTTCTGACATACTACAATAATGAGCTTCCATCAAACAAACACCTCCACACTGCACAAAACAGTTTTCTTTTTACAAAATTTATAGATGACAGCTGATGAACATGCCTGATCAAGTTCCAAAAGATCTTCTGATAAAACCCCCATATAATTTGTCTACACACTTCACACTTTACAAAAAATTGTTTTAAAACTGAAACATAATATCGACATCAACTGTATTACAGAACACATACTCCTAGACAGACCGAATCTCTGTAGAGTTTTCCTGAAACAAAAGTACCATTTATTTGGCAAGCTATAAATCATAAAGCCAGTACCAAAACAGTTTAGCTTTAATGCCTTTTTCGCACTATTGCGAGGAGACGTAACAAAAACGTCGATGAAACTTGCTGTTGGTTCTAAGGGGAGGCAAAGTGCCACAGGAATGATTGGAGAGAATTCAGAAAAAAAACCCCAATAAAACTTTGGAGCTTTTTATCCAAAACCAGTCTATGTTTTTTGGCAGGTTTCTCTGCAACACCTCTTCTTTATTTTGGACCATTCATCTATTTCTCCATCATCCACAATCCATCATAATTACTCTTAAGGAACTTTTATTTCATTTAACAAATCAATAAAGCTAGTTATTTTGAAATCATGCATTTCTTTCATCTGCATAGCTCCTTTCAAACATTTTATTAAGAAATTTCAGACCTCCTTAACAAATTTTGAAACTTTCACATCCCGGAATTTCCTGCTGAGAATCTGTGACAAAGCAAGACAAAGCTGAAACACTCAACCCTAGACTTCTTAACACTATCCATCCAGTAACCATAGCCCAATAAAAAATACATTGCACTTATATTATGGAGAGATAAATTAAAGAACCCTACAGTACATCAAAGTGCCAATTTTATAAAGATGAAGGAAAAAAAGCCCTCTTCATGATGTGAAATGGAAAGGAAAAAAAAATCGCAGACACAGACGCCGAAAAAAAAATCTTGATGAAATGAAAATAATAAAATCCCTGATTTCTACACCAAAACTTAGAGGTGTGTGTGGGGGGGTGGGGACGGTCACTGTACAGGTGTCAACGCAATGTTACTACAGTTTCAAGTGCGTAAAGTCAGAAACTGGTGAGAAAAAAGACAGCGACACATCAAACACTCAGAACCAAGACACAGTACACACCACCAATTTCTATGCTACTATCCAGTGTAAACAACAATATATTGATTTAGTATATAAATATATATGCAATATGTAATGTACTGTTATGAAAAGGATGATCATTATTAAGCATACACACATGTATACTCACATAAATAAATAATCAAAGAGAAAAATGCAAAGTTCAGAGAAATTTTTTTTTTCTACTTTTCTTTTTTTCAGATCAATAGATATGTCCCTGTGTTCAACAGACTAGATTAACCTTTGTATCTTTACTGCTATGGGAAATACAAAAGAATGACTTAGTAGGGTAAGATCAAAGCGATAGTGCTTGGATTCCTCTTGTGAAAAGGACAAAACCAGAAGTAGCTTGCTGACAACTACCACGTTTGAAATAGAGCTAGCTACTTAACTAAATTCTACTCTAGCATGAAATAAAACAAACCACTTAAAATTACTTCTACCTTTCCAAAATTACAAATCCACCAGGAATTCTCAGCAAGCCAATGGAAGCCAATAAATATTTATCTGATACCAAAGTACAGCAAAAAAAGAAACAAAAATATGTGACATTATGACAAAGCCTGAATTAACCAACAGCTTTCGGTGACACACTAGATACAACTGTCAATCAAAAGCTTACTTTATATTTATATATATTTTAAAAAACATAACTTTGTGGTAAAATACATTATGCATCTCAATGGCACACAATAATTTTCCCCTTCTGTACTTCCTGAATCATTTTCAGCATTCAACCCAAAAGTGAGAAAAAACATTCAACAACTACGCTCTCAAAATTGACAATATTCTTAGCAACTCAACAAGCAGGTTTCCTAAAGTTGTTATGAATGATGGGACACAGAAATATGGGGGGGGGGGGCAAAGTGGAGTAAATCTCACTCTGTCGTCTGGCCCAACAACACTGGAGCACATAATTCAACCCTCAGCTTTGTCTCATACCTCCTGAGAAAAATAAAACTAACCCATTCTGTGTAATTCAAGCTCTATTCATTTACAAATCTGAATTTACAAAGCAATCGGCTGAGACAGGCCTGGAGCACATAAATAAATAAATGACATCAGTGTTCCCCCAGTCTGAGGGGGCTGATGTACTGCTGAAGAGAAGCTACATAAAAACAAATTTTTGTTCTTAACAGCACTTCCATGCCTTTTTAATCATTTTTTTGGGAGTTTTAGTCAAATAAAAATTAAATAAATACTAAAAGTGCAAAAACCCTGGATTTTTAAAATAGCGATTCTTTGTCTTAAATATGCAAACCATTTCTCCTCAAAAAGTATTTATTGTGAACAAACATTTTGAATGCTTCAGTAAAATAAAAGCCAAATTCAGAAGAAATGAGCAAGACATCTTTATATTACAATGAAATCAGCTTTATCTTTCACTAACAGATCACTTCACGAGTAAGCATAAATCTATATAAAGTAGATACTGTTGTAGCTTCTTAACTTTCATCCGTCCGCAGTAAAAGCATGATAAAATTAAATCACTATATTTTATCTTTTCAGTTCTTTGAAAAAGAGTTAAAAAGTTGGATGACCAACAGAATCTAAAACGTCCATTCATGAAGGTCACAGCAAACTAAGGTTCCTACGTGTTATCTTTGACATTAGCCCCCCCCCCAAATTAAAAAAAAAATTGACCTTATTTTTTATCTACACCCCATTTAATGAACACCTATGAAACACGACTCAACAGACAGGAGACGTCTAGACAGTTATAAGATGAAACCTGCAGGCTTACACTAAAATGTAGGGGCAGAGTGGTGTCGCTTTCTCAAGATGTGCAATTTGTAGGCTAAGTTACTGTAAATCATTTATCTTAGTAACCCTAATATAGGGCCCAAATAGAGAAACTTTTTTATTACTGAATCAGGATATTGGAAAAATAATTTTATTCGGTCGCAGGTCTGCAGAAGTGCTATGCAATGTTACAAGGTCATAGGTAAATGAATGAGCTGGAAATTTTTTAACTCACAGACACATACGAAAGTGAACAAGCCATAACAAATGTCCAAGCATAGACCTCACAAAAAGCAACCAATTTTCAGTGCTTTTCTCTCTAGCCTGAGCAGTACCTTATTAAACGTATTCACAACTAGCACCTCTGTAAACTGTCCAAACACCATTCTGTGAGATGTATAAAATTGTACCTCAATTTACAATTGCAGTGCGCAGTAAATGATTTTTTAAAAACATTTTTAGGAAAAAGCCCAAAATCTTTAGTCTAAATCAAAGTCCCAATCTTCAGAACTGAGACAGCAACTCAAACAACTGCCCGAATCAACCAAAAAACTACACACAAATCAGCTACATCAGTTTCCACCATCCATGCAATAAAACCGAAGAAAACTGATACACTTTTAACTCTTTTTTTTTTTTGGTTTTGTTTTTTACCCTCACACATGTGATCATGTATAGTTTGTCATCTCAGAGGACATTATTGTTGACGTACTATGAGTTGGGTCTCGGTTATCATTATTTACCACTATGGATTGTATTCAATCAGCAAAGACTTTCCTAATACACAATACCAAAAGATCGCATTCCATTTGTCTAAAACAACTCCACATGTTATACAGCTCCTGCAAAAGCCTCTACCTTAGTGTAATAAAAAAAATTCCACTAAAAGCATTAAATGTAAGGTCACTTCATATGGCACTGACAAAGATACCATTCATAATCCTGGATAAGGACAAAAAGAGTCTATCTAAGCAAATTCATTATGTAAACCATGACGGACAAAATTGGATACAATTCCCAGTGGTATACTCACACAAAATGGAAGAAAAAAATTATGGGACTCCTTTTCGTTTGAAAATTTTGCCTCCAAATGAACTGTTAATTGTAAGTCAAGAAGGCAGCGTGCTGGTATGTAACAGTGCATTTTGAATTTTTAGCAAGGAAATAATGATTAAACAATTTTGTTTATGGTTCAAACTATAGGAGAAATAGTCTCTGAAACACTTTATATTTATTAATGATAACAGATGTATAAAAGTTCATGAAAACTAACGTTTCAAAGGAATGAATAAATAAATAACGGTACAGACTTAATCACCCCCATTAGTATGTCATTTGAATACCAAAAAGAAGTGACGCATATTTCAATTTAAAAAACACCCATTCCTCCGCAGCCATTTGATGTAATCAACCTTTAAATCTCTGTTGGAGAACAACATGTAATAACATAATCAACACAATGCAATGAATTTTTCATTAGATGAATAAATTAGAGTAGGGCACAATGACAATGTTTCTCAGTTCAATAAATAATCTAAATATTTCCAGTGACATGTGAGCACCTACAAGTTGGGTAGCATCATACACTGCCACTGGCCAGTCCATTGACAATTCTCTGCCATAGATCTTTGCGACACGATTTAGATCGGCGCAGACTCTGCAGTAGCTCATTGAACTGGACTATACCTCCTGGGGCCAAGTAGAAAGCGTTGCGTGCATTGCAGACAATGCTGACAAACTCGTCATAGTCGGCATTGTTGATGTGATGGATGCGCTGGAGGGCACACTGAATAAACCTGTAGCAAAATAAAAAGGTAAAGACCCAGTCACTTCACAGGCTATTTAGATTTAGTTAAGGTGTAGTCAGAGTTTTACAGAACCTAACAACACAATTCGGCCATTAAGAGCCAAAGATTAGAGGCATTTTTAAGAGAGAAAAGCAAACCCAAAAAATAAAGGTGAGATAAGGATAACACATGTTTGATAGACAAGAAGTAGCACACCACATTAGAGCACACTCACATTCACTAATTGTACACACAAAAAAACTTCCATGATCACAGCACAAAAGGGTCAAACAAGTAGTTCACTACACCTATATTTTTGACATACTGTAGACCTGCATGTGAGCCTCAACTAGATTGTCTGAAAATTTTGCGCCCCCCGCCCCCCCCCAAAAAAAAAGCCTATGTGGGTGTCATAAGGAAGGACATCCGAGTAACGAGCGGCCACCCCAACAAACACTTGATAAAGAAGAGACAACCCTAACCCTACCCCCAAAAAGAACCTGCAACAGGCCTCATGTAAAAAGGCCAAAACAAGTCCTAAATTTAAAAACAAATTAAAATTAAAAAACCACACTCAAAAACAAACAAGGAGCATATAATCTAGATCTAGATTCTAGATCTATATGGCTTACATCTACATTGCTATAGGGTTTGATACAATAACACAATAGAATTGGAATATCATATATGAATACTCCATATAGTTCTAGATCTAGCAATCTAAATAAATCTAGATCTAGATCTAGATCTTGTAGAACAAGTGAATAGGAATAGGCCTTGAACTAGAAATCCGCATCCGATTCCAAACAGAGGGACTCAGCTGAGTAGTGATGGGCCGATACCACAATTTAGGTATCGATGTCGATACCTAGTACTTTTTCAAGGTATCGATACCAATACCTCGATACCTAATGCTATTGGTAACATACGCCTGGGGTAATAAGTAAAGACAAAAATACAACTGTACTTTTCCAAGTATTTAGGTAATCGTGTCTAGACAAGTTGTGACTATTTAGCTGAGACTCAAACAAAAATTATTTGTAAGAGAGAGAGAGAGAGAGAGAGAGAGAGAGAGAGAGAGAGAGAAAGAGAGAAAGAGAGAGAGAGAGAGAGAGAGAGAGAGAGAGAGAGAGAGAGAGAGAGAGAAATACCCAAATATGAGAATAAAAACAAAAATTAAGTGAAGTATGGGAGGAAAGTCAACTTTACAGAAAATGTTAGTATTTGAAAATAAAAACACAAGAGTTCTAAAAAGGCAATTCCATTTACCAGATTTTTAGCAACTTTAAATTAAACAAATGAGGATAAATCAGGGTTGTCAGTGAAGATTTTGCAAAATCACTAGATACATTTCATGAAAAACTTCTCTCTTTTTGTTAAAAAATCACTAGAATAATTTAAAACGCTTGCCCCCTACGAAAACTTATCAGTTTTGATAAACAAAAAATTCTCAAGGCCCAAGTCACTTGCTTTGGCAACCCTGGGATAAATAGCACATAGGTATCGATGTTTAGAGCAGGTATCGGTACCGATACCGATACCCATAGGTATCTAAGTATCGAGTACCTGGTATCGATACCTGCCCATCACTACAGCTGAGTCTAGATTCTAGATCTAAATAAATAAATAATTCACGCACCTGATGTAATGCTTATTTTTACCAATATTAATATTACAGCACAACCTATGATAGGGTTTGACACAATAGAATTGGAATATGAATCCTACATTGAGGTCTATAATGATCTATATAAATCTAGATCTAGATCTAGATCTAGATTCTATTAGAACAAGAGAGTCGGACTTGAATGAATCCTCACGATCTGAACAATTGAATTAGTCAACAAACGAAATTCAAAATGGCCGCTCGAGCACGAAACTGAAAGTACAGTAGGCCTAGATAATTTAAGTTGTCGTCCTTTTTCATATTCGCATTTCTACTTAGGTTCCGACAATTATGTCGGAAACGCCGACGTTGGCAGTCGGCGGTGCGCGCGTCGGCGGTCGGCGGTTGGCACGAAAACGAAAGTGCCGACGAAGCCAACGGGAGAAAAAGGGGTCGCTGGCTGTCGGCCAAGCCTCGCACACATTGACTGATACAGCTGGGCCTAGCGATAGCATCGGCCGGTTCGCGGGTCGGGTCGCGATTGTCGGATTTCAGACGATTGTCGGCAAACATGCAGGTCTAATACTGGCCTGTAGTACATTCAATAATTTTGACCCTATCAAAAATCTGTCTGAGTTTCCACGGTCAAAAGGTTACGGTGTTCGCTTTTCACTCAATAGGTTCTGGGTTTGAATCCAGACAGAGACAGCAAATTTTCTTCTCAAAATTTTCTCCTTTCATCTTCTTTCTTGCTCTCGAACAATGTTCTGTCGTCTGCTTTCGTCTCCATTTTTTGCCCTCACCTCCTTTGTCCCCTCCTCTGCGCTCCTGACTCTTTCTGCAGCCTTTCTACTGCTACTCCTTGGCTCCTTCTCACTGCTGTCTTTCAGCCACAACCCTGATCTTATGGTAGGCAAGATCGAACAACTAGCCTTCTCAGATAAGGGCGAAAAATCTCTGAGGTCCCGTGGGCACGTTGCGCACATTAAAGATCCTCTGGTGTTCCAAAATTGATAAAAGTAGGCTTCGGCTGCCACCCGTGCAAAATTCAAAATTTCTACACAACTGAAAATGTTCAATGTGTCCTACGCACTCATATGACCTTGTGCAGTTGCGAGCGCCAAAAAACTAATGAGTCACACTCACACACTTCACGCGTTTTAAACAGGGCATGATCACCAAAATTTGGAATTTAGTTATCTACAAAGAGGTAGCTGGTTTAACAACCTTATCATCAAAGCATCCATTTGTATATAAAGAGCTGACATCAGCCTTGTGAAGCCACACAAAACAGATTACATAAGGCAACTTAAACAAGAATCTATTCAAACAGTGACCTTAACATCAGACCAGTAATCCAGCTATGACGCCAGCATTTTGGCTCCTTTCAAAGAAGTTATAGATAATCTAAGCTTGCCACGAACCACATTTTTCATTTGAGATGCAGACCCTATTGGAAGGTAACAATTTTACACACCAATGACTATTTAAATTAGGAAACAACACTTTATTCTAGCCCTCACTCTTTGCCAGTCTTTGGTGATGCTGCCTTCCTCATCAACATTTTAGGTTCATTGTCAGTTCCAAAACCCATGACAGGGTATTCAACCTCCATTCTATCCAGATTTCAAAATAACAAAGAGGAGGTTGCAATTCGATTTTTGTTTACTTGATTGCAAAACGTACATCTGCAGACATTTCAGGAACAGGGACTCAGGGACTTTAACCATAGTTTATCAATAGCAAAACTTACATTTGCAGACATTTCTGGAACAGGGAGTTGAGTATATTGGACCTCAGCTGAGTGGGGACGTGTGTTGGGTTGTTACGAGCTAGGAACCGAGCTGCTTCCATTGCCAGGTCGTAGAGAATGAAGGGACTGACGACTGCATTCACAGCACTAGCACAGAACTGCTGCAGAAAAGTGGTTCCTGTCGAAATTACAGAAGAGATAACAATAATCTTAATGCAAATTTTGAATAATTTGAAAGCAACGCAATAATTCACTGAGAAGTACAGCAGGAGGGGAATTACAGTAGTCAGGCTAGAATATAAGAGATAGTGTCCTAAAATAACCTGTATATGATCTAAAACATCAAAAAGTTAAAACCTTACACAATCAAAACAGGTACTAATAAGAAAAGAAAGTCACTTTGACTTAATTACTCAAACTAATTCCAATAGACCAAACATTTTCAGACTCTTGACAAAAACAGAGCAGACTTGCTAATTCCCACCCCACTAACATGCTACCATAAGTAACTCAGCGGACTACAAATTTATAGCAGGATCTTCTCAGCCTTTCAGTTTTCTACCCATCTTACCCAGTTTGATAGCCACACTAGAGAGAAGCCACTTGACGTCTTCTCCGTACGGTGGGTTCCTCGCATACTTGGTCTGCGGACGGTCGTCGTGCACTCTTCGGGACAAGGTCTCCATGGCCAGCATGCCAGTTCTGAATGCAGCCATCAAGTAGTTCAGCTGCAACTGATTGTGGGTGCATGGCTGGACCTAGGAGCAGGACATAACATAGGGACCCAGCATTATTTCCATGTGGAAGAAAAAGTATCTAGTTTTCTCGGATAAGGGTGACAAATTTCAAGATTCAAAAACAATATATATAAGTATACACACAAAACCAAACACGGTTTATCCACAAATAGCGACAAACTGAAAGAAAATAAAATCCTTATTTTTTTATTTTTGTCTTTGTATGAAAACTATTGATTGGTCAAAATGCTCTCAAATCTAACCCAAAAAGAATTTTGAGGCTTACGTCTACGAAACATCCACTTGCAGTGCTCAAGAAACCCAAATCATCAATTCTCACATGCTTCAAAACAGCAAAACAGGATCAAGGGACACAAGAACGCACATGTGTCCACTGAAGGCCAGAGGGGCACTGCCCGAGTACTGTTTGCTTTCATTTATCATGCACATCAATAGGCCTACACACAGCGTATCGGCCGAGTCAAACAAGGACAGCCTTGGGCTTTTCCGTTTTTCTAGACTAGCATAGAACTCAGTGCGGTGTGCAGTGCAGCGTGCTGATCGACTGTTTCATCTTTTCTGTGTAATGGTTCAGCAGGTTAAACAGCTTACTAAATTTAAATTACTAAAGTTTCAGTAAGAGTGTTACGGCACCTGCAACACAATAAGGTCAAATAAGTGCCGAAGATTAGATATGCTAAAAGGGAGTAACTAACACAAAAAGGAGGAGGAAAGATAAAGACGACAGATGTTAGATAGGAAAGAAGGAGCAAACCACACAAGAGCACCCGCCAACCATCCACAAATTACTAAAGGGAAAGCACAATACATGCAATCTGCAGATCAAATTGCAGTTATTTAAAGAGGTAGATGAGAGCATTTTTTTTTCAACATCTAGAATTTTCTGCAAGCATGACATTTCCAACTCTACGTTGTCACAATCATCACTATTTGAGGTATCTATATTTGAATAACGAAGTTATATTTTTCAATTCTGGAAATGTTTTTAGTAGTTTAGAGAATACTCTATTTGGGTTCCCCATTAAAACGAACAAAATTAGTGCAACCATTTTACTAAATAGCAACAAAGTTTGTAACCACTCCACAAAATAGATCAAAAGAAGAGATTAGCGTTGTAATTCTGTTTCTTCATGCAAAAAGGAAAAATCCCACTGAAATTCAGGCAGAACTTGAAAGTGTTTATGGAGGGAATGCACAGAACAATTAAGGCTCATCAAACCACACCAATATCATATCACTTATCAACAAAAACTATATTCACTTCAAAATTGAATTTAAAAAAGCAAGTGTACTCAGGCACCACTGGTAGATCCTACTGCTTTCCTTTCCTTGTGTTGATTGTCCCTATCTTGCTTCCTCCCTGCACTAAATGGCCATTATTATGTCTATAGCTTATCGATTTAGCTGGATTGAGTAAAAACAAGCACATCCACACACTATGGCTAGGCCTATCATTTAGTGCAGGGAAAGCCCAAATCAGAAACAGAGGGAAAGTAAAAATGTAGGACCTACCAGTGGTGCCATACAACTACACATCTGAATGGCTTTTCTCAAACTAAAAAAATTAAAAGCAATAAATAAATGAGCAAAGGGATCAATGAAATCATGAAAATCATGGCCCACAAACTGTATACCTGTGGGACAGCCACAGTGGAATTCTGCACTGGGGAAGGATTGCCAGATGGTGGGCTGGTAGTGACCACCTCAACAGGGTGCATAGCATGCATGGCCGGGTGAGGCTGGCTAGAGAAAACCTGTAGGAATGAAAAACAAAAGTGACAGACATTTATTAGACATGTCTTTGTGTTGAGGCTTTTCTGCAATATTTGCATGTGATTCTCTTAAATTATTGGGAGTCTTGCGGCTTAAATAGTATATTGGTAAAAAGATACATTTCTGCATGGCTGTCTTCTTATTTTCTGTTGGCATTCCACTATTGGATCTCACAAGCTGACTTCAGTCAGTGAAGAACACAACTTGTCTTTAAGTCTTTGATCTATTAGATGACGATAATAATGATAATAAATCAATATCATTTATACTGTCCATTTCCATCTTCTTAAAAATGTTCAATGCCCTTAAAAGTCAAAGATACAGTTTTGAAATTACTTGATAAAGAAAAAAATGTTATGTATATATTTGTTTTTGTTTTGGTAAGTGTTTTACCGTGCTTGCAACTGCATTAGGTCATATGAGCGTGTGGGACACATTTAACTTTTTTTTTTTCAGTGTGGAAGGAATTTTGAATTTTGCCCTGTTGGCCACCGAAGCCTACCTTCATGGAATTTTGTTAGGACCACTAAGTGATCTTTAATGTGCGCAACTAGCACATGGGACCTCCGAGATTTTTCGCTCTTATCCGAGGTTAGGTGTTAGATCTTACCTACCATAAGATCAGGGGTGTGGCTGAAAGACAGCAGTAAGAAGGAACCAAGGAGTAGCAGCAGAAAGGCCACAGAAAAAGTCAGGAGCACAGAGGAGGGGGCAAGGGGGAGGGGGAAGTGCTTCCAACAGCTGAAGATGAAAAATAAGGAAAATTCTGCCGGGGGTCTGGGGCCGCAAAAACCCCCAGCAGGGTCCAGGGACAACGTCCCGGTGGGGGTTCAGGGGCGAAAAAATTGAAATGTAATGCTTTTAGAGGTTTAAAAACAGCATTTGGGAGCCTGTTTGAAGAGAACACCAACAACCCATAACACCTATATTTTTTTTCATCAATATTATTGCTCAAACTCACTCAAAATAAAGTAATAACTTGAATGGTTCAAGTAGACGTATCAGTGTGAGAGTTGTAAAAACTGAGGGAGGGCAAGATGCAGTGACACTGAAAATCTGCCAATCTTGAACAGAAAGCTAAAATATAGTAATAATTTACTATCACTATTACCCATCCAATGAAACCCAAACACTTTAGCTCAAAAGCAAGGCTTACAAGGTATGGCGGAGCCCGATTCCACACAAGGCCTGCACCAAAGTACACTTTGCAGAGAGCTCTAATCAAAATTCTAAAACCTGTTATCACCTTCAGCACCCCCTCGTGTATCTTTTAAAAAAAAAAATCAATAATAATATTTCCCAAAGCTCAGACTTTGAATGAACTTTGGCGACCCCAACAACCGCCGGTACTCACACTCACATGATGCTGTAGCATGTGACGTGAACGCACGCAGATAAACTGTCACAATGATGAGCCCGACAAGCTGTAAATCGGACGCCGCTTGTATTTTCTTTTCTTTTCTTTATGTTACAAGTGACAAATATTAATTTTTTGTCTGCGTGGCGAAACAGCGTTTATAATGCATAACCTGCATGTCACATGTTGCGGTATCAGGCTATCACCCGCAAATTTCTGGGTGGTAACGAAAGCAAAAGTATATCTTGATTATCCCGATTGAATCTCAGTGTCAACACTTCTGCCTGCAACCATAGCCGCCTGTTCGCGTGAAACTGAAACGTACTCTTGGACCGGGAACAGCCAAACGAACATCACAATCGCGACCGGCAAAATGAATTTACTGACATTTCCGATTAGGTTTTCAAATATTCTAGAACTTTAAGTATTTTCCAGGGTCTTAACCGGGGCAATTCACAGATTTCCTCATACTCCCGGGTCCGGCAGGTTCCTATAACAGTAACCTATTGCCGACAGAATGACCGTAAATATCATAAATGCAAGACGATACAATGGGGAGTGCAAATCCTTTGCCGGGAATTTCGGTAGCCCTACGCTACCGCACTTTTTTACCGATGGAGTTGATAATGATTGGGGAGCAAGTACGGAATTGTCAAAAAGTACTGATTTCCGTAAAAATACGGAAGATTGGAAGCACTTGGGGGGCGCGGCGGTGCAAGAAAGCGGAGATGAAAGCAGACGACAGACAATGGTAAGAGAGCAGGAAAGGGGGTGAAAGAAAAAATTTTCGACAAGAAAACTGTCCATCGCTGTCAGGTTTCGAACCAGTATGTATATATACAATGGTGTAAAAAACACAAAACACTTGAATATATATTCATCTGATTATCATGTTAAAGCCTTGGACTATCAACTCATACAATATATAAATTTAAAGGTAAAAAAAATTCTGCATGGTTTGACATATCAATTTTACATCTATGATAAAAGTCATCTTAGATTCAGTCACTCAAAAGTAAGCTTTAAAAATCAGCCATGACAAATTTTGGTGAAATCATAAAAACTCAAAAATGTGTTTGTGCTTGTTTTAGGGTGCGTAAGCAATGGCAGAATGGAAATGTATTGCTTCTCAAATGAAAAGAAATTTGTATATCTACAATGAAAAATGAAGTTTTATGAAGATAATTTCATACAGACTGGAAAACAATGCAGTCGCAATTATCACGTAAAAATTGGACTAAACATATGTGTTCATCAGTATTTTGTGTGCGAGCCATTAGGTTCATGTAGAGCACAAACCCTTTTGCTCCAGGACAGTGTTAGATTTTTGACATTATCATTTGTCAGTGAGAAATGGGCTACTGAACTGTCATGGTTTGCAGTGGTCTGGTTGGAATGAACAAAACTTGTGAGAATCAAAAGAGGCTTCTTACAGAGGATTACCTTGCGCATGTGCCAGAACGACATATCTTATCCTCATTTATAAATATAATTCAAGTAATCATCTTCAGGCATGACAACGGACAACGCACCTTCTCACAGCGCCAACACCACTAAACATGTCAATAAAACATTGATGCTGCAGAATTTGTTATTTCTAGAACATAACAGGAGGATGATAATAAAAATAAGCCATTGACGTTAGTTAATTTAGTGTTTTTGTACATTACCTGCACAGGTGGCAGAGCTCGCAAGTGTGGAGCATTCCCGGTGTGGTACATGTTGGGTGGCAGACTGGTGAAGGAAGCCTGCGTGGGGTAGGTGTAGGAGGCCACATAGGCCGTGTGGGGATGCAGGTTGTGGCTGTGGATGGCATGGTGCGAGTGCTGGCCACTGGGAGAGTGTGGGAACTGGTGGTGGGAGAAGGCCCCGGGGGGTGGGGTAGCGGTGGTCACAGGCTGGACATAGTTGTAGGGCTGGACATAGTGGGCTCCCAGCGGGGGTGGGCCGGCACTGTGGGCGGGCACCAGGACAACTGTCTGCGGGGGCAGGTGCGGCGTGGAGCTGGGGATGAGCTGAGGGGAGGAAGACACAGGGGAGGCCACCTGCTGTTGGCTGTGGGCTGGGGACTGGCTGCTGTGGACCGCCACCCCTGCTACTGTGCTGTAGTGGTTGGACTTGGGCCCACTGCTGGGACTTGTCCGATCGCTACTGACAGAAGAAAGTTCAATTTCAGAGTCTCAAACATATGCTTTCTCTATTGAACTTCATATCACAAAAAAAGTAAAGAAAGCCCCAAAGACGCTATTCCTTACAAGTTTGGGTTTATCCATAAAACAAATGTGAGATGACACAGTGAAATCAGGCACTCGTCAATTTTTGGGCATGTGAAGTTATTGGTTTCACCTAAAAGCTTGATTATTTGCCTTGCATTCGATGAAAAAAAATACCCACTCGAGTAGAAGTCAAAATATTTTAGATCAAAGAAGTGGGAGTCACCTGATTTCAGAGGTAAAATTAGCTAGAAAATGGCTGCAAAAGTTTGGTGACTTTCAAAGCTTAAGAGTCCTTACAAACAGCAAATTTACATTTGTGTGTCCTTAATCAACTTTATTCAGTAAAATTCACCCAGAAGTGTGTTTTTACATGGATATAAAATGCGTTGAGCCAAAAACAAAAAATTCGACAAAAATTGTCAAACAGGCAGAAATATGCATCTATCTTCGATTTTATTTTTTGACAAGCAGCTGATTTCACCAAGATGCCTCACCAATCTTTTCTTCCACGAAAAATCTGACAATTTTTTTCAACAGCAAAACACATTTATTCAACAACCATATCACACATTAAGAAGAACTGTTCATAAAGACGGCCAGCTGTAACATGGAAAACTCCACCTACCTTGAGGATCCTGGATCAGTGGAAGCATGAGAAGCAGGACTTCCAGACTCTCTCCTCCCTCTGAGAGTGTGGCTGCTACCATCACTACTGTCCATTGAATCAGGGGAGTTCTGGCTGGCTTCCTCAGACAACTCGTACCAGTGGCGAGCAACCTCAAACAATACCTAGCAGAAAAGATCAGTTATTGTTATTCACTGTACCAGGGGTTTTCAATAAGTCTTTACTTTATTATGAAGAAGTGAGCTTTAAAGTTGAAATTCGACACTTACAATATTGCTTCTCTACATGGTCACCCTGTAAATTGACACACTTTTGCCATCTTTGGTTGACATTTTCAAGTCCTCGAGTATATGACCTCGGATGAGACTTTAATCATTCCTCCACTGCAGACATAGCATCTTCATCGCTGTGTCTTATGACAACATTTTTCACATTTGGGGAAAGGAAAAACTCACAGGATGCTATATCCGTAAACAATGGGGGTGTAGGAGAATTTTATAGCCACACTGCTTTGCAATCTGAGTTGCCTTTACCGCTCAATGAGCTGGAGCATTGCCATGGCGCAGAAGGGTTCCTTTTCGCAGCTTCCCTCATCTTTTCTTGGCAAACTTATGGTAGATCGTAGTTTCATCAACAACTGCAAATAATAGTCCTCAGGGACAATATGGCCATTTTCCAAATAGTCTGTCATGATGACACTCTCCCTGTCAGAAAAGCAGGACAACATAACCTTTCCATTTGAAGGTTGCTCCGTTGCCTTTTTTGGCGATGGGAATGAAGGAGTTACTCACTGCCTCAGAGAAGATTTTTGTTCAGGACCAAAATAATGAACCCAGGTTCATCCATTGTTACAACTTTATAAACAAAAATTGGGCTTCTTCCGATTCTAATCTAATGACTTCTTTGCAACAGTCAGCTCTTTGTTATTTTCGATCTGGTGCCAAAAATCAAGACACCCACCTTGTCCATACCTTGGACATGTGAAGATGGTCTCACAGAATAATTTCTATGGAGCCTACACTTATTTTTGGTGCACTGCACCTGTTAACTGTTTAACAGTTACTCATCATGTCTTCAAGTACCTGTTTCTTCAAAAAACCAACAACGGTTCGATGCCCTTCACATTGGCTACCAAGATCAGACAGACTGGTTTGAATTTCTTTGTCCAAATTAAACATTTTCATGAGAAGGACATTTAGGTAGGTAAACACTTAACATCTAAAAAATTGTTGCAGGTGATTTTCTTCACCAATAAAAAAAAAGTTTGATTACATTACAGAGTGATATTCAAAATACTCCATTGCTGACATTCTTTCCATTGAAAATGGCGCTATCATTTCATATTGAAGTACTATGTTAACTCAGAGTACCCCGAAGTTCACTAATTTGATCAGATTTTTCCCAAAATTCACATAAGCAGTATTCCAGAAAGATAGAAACCACAATCTCCATGTTCCATTGTTAAATAACAATTCCTGCAAAGTCAGGGTAAAGACTTTGAGCAGCTTTCCGTATTGCTTTAGACCTTCCTCGCACATCAAATTTACATCATGTAAAAGGTGGGCTGTTCAAAACCCTACCTTTCAGGGCCAAATCAGACAAATATCTCCTCCATGTGGTAATCAAACTCGTATCTTCTACATGCATCGGCAAAAAACCTAACAGTGGTACAACATAACTCATCATCATCATCCAGTGCCAGATCTGCGACAGACATCGGCGATCATGATTTTCCATTCATTTCTTTGCTCGGATGCTCTCAGAAAAGCTACGTTTCCCTGATCTTTCCCGTTCCCTAAGTATGTTGTTCTGGGCCTACCCCTGCCTCGCTTGCCCTCAATTTTGCCAGTGAGAGCTAGATGTTCAAGACCCTTATGTCTATTCAGGTGTCCCAAAAACTGCATTTGTCGTTTCCTGATTGTTTTTAACATTGAGCGTCCCACGTGGGCTTCATCAAGCACTACCTCATTTGATTTCTTTTCCTTCCACAATACTCTTAGCAGTTTCCTAAGAAACCACATTTCTGTTGCCTCTATTTTATTTTCACTGTCTTTAGTGATTGTCCAGTATTCACAGCCATATAGAAGGGTTGACCAAACATAGCATATCAGGACTTTCATTTTGGTGTTCATTGATATGTTTCTATTTTTCAGGATTGGGCTCATTTTATTGAAACCAGCCTTAGCCATTGCAGTTCTCCTTTTTATTTCTGTGGAAGATTTGGCATCAGATGTTATCATATATCCTAGATATTTAAACTGTTGGACTTGTTTGATCTTTTCACCTTTGCTAATGAGATTACAACTAGGATTTGCTGCTTTTTTGGATATTACCATGCATTCTGTTTTTATTACATTCAACAATAATCCTTTACGTTCACTTTCTTTTACAACAGTATCAAGAAGCAATTGAAGGTCATTTTCGGAGCCTGCTATTAAAACCTTGTCATCTGCATACCTGATGTTATTAATATTTTCTCCATTAACTTTGAGGCCTGGACATTATTCTATGTTTCTAAGGATTGTTTCACTGTACGTGTTAAAGAGGTCTGGTGACATAACACATCCTTGCCTCACTCCTCGCCTAATCTGCTTATATTCACTGTATTCTCCATTAATTCGTACAGCAGCGTTTTGGTCCCAGTACAAATTTCTGATAATTCTTAGATCTTTTCCATCTACGTCTAGTTTTTCCAGTATTTTAAATAGCTCATCATGTCTAACTTCATCTAACGCCTTTGAATAATCTATGAAGCATAAATACAGATCTTTCTGTGCTTCAATACATCTTTCCATTAACATTTGTAAGGTGAATATAGCATTTCTGGTGCCCTTGTCAGGAACAAAGCCGAATTACGTTTTAGATATCTCTGGTCTTACACTTCTTCTCAATCTTCCCATTATTACTCGCAGCAATATTTTTGTAAAATGACTCATAAGGCTAATTGTTCTATGCATATCACACTCAGTGGCACCTGGTGTTTTAGGTAAAGCTATAAAAACTGACTTCATCATATCTTCTGGGGTCTCACCGCTGTCATAAATAGCATTTAGGAGCTTTGTTGTTATTTCAGTGCCTAGTTCTTCGAGCGCGACAATCACTTCAACTGGAATATTATCTGGCCCTGTGGCTTTTCCTTGTTTCATTTTCCTAATGGCAGCTTTTACTTCTGCTTTCAGTATTGGAGGTCCATTTATTTCATTCTTTATTACCGTTTTTTTTCCTCTATTATCTTTGAAAAGTTCTTCTATGTATTCTGACCATCTGTTTAAGACATCCCCGTTGTCCATTAAAATATCCCCTCCCTTTGATCTTATGCATCCTGTATTTGAGCATCCTTTTATCCCACTTACTTCTTTGGTTTTTGAATGCATGTATTTGCTGTCTTTGTTTTGGTTCTTCTCTATTTGTTGACACTGATCGTTTATCCATGTTTCTTTTGCTTCGTTGCATTTTTTCTTTATTTCCCTGTCTAAGATGTTGTACTTTTCCACATTTGATTTTGCCTTTCTTCTCTCTCCCATTAGGTTTAATATGTCCTGGGTCATCCATTTTTTATCAGCTTTTTTTAGCTTTCGGGGGGATATTTTCTTCCACAGCTTCCATTATTGAGTCTTTCATTTTCCTCCATAGTTCTTCCGATCTAGTAATGTTTTCCAAAGCTTGAAATTTATTTCTTACATCTATGGACAAACCTTCTTTCATTTCTTGATTTGTCTTTAAAAGACCTATACAACATAACTATATGATGAAAAAAAGGAAATTCAACAATCATTAATTTCTTTGAGCATAAAAAAGACCT
The DNA here is from genome assembly GCF_000002075.1 of Aplysia californica. Classification (NCBI taxonomy): domain Eukaryota; kingdom Metazoa; phylum Mollusca; class Gastropoda; order Aplysiida; family Aplysiidae; genus Aplysia; species Aplysia californica. Next base: position 667,312 of record NW_004797431.1, on the reverse strand, counting down.
CAATCGATTTCAACATGGCATTTAGATTAAAGAGACACCTTCAGTAGCTGCTAAATAAAAAACTGATAATTTTGTGTCACGATACATATAGTTCACTTAAATCTTGTTCAAGACATATCATATGTACCAAACATCAACACTTGCAAATCACATAAAGCGTCCCAATTAAGACATTGCAGCAAAGGATTAACAAAAAAAACGGATGTTTTTACAATTATTTTGAGGGTGGGTTTTGCCTTTTTAAAAATAAAACTATGAGCTAGCACAAGGTATAGCGAAAAATATCATAGGCAAACATCATGAAAACGATGAAAAAGAAAAGGAAGAGAAAGAAAAGAAGAGGAAGAAGAGGAAAAAGAAGAAGAAAAAGAAGGAAAAAAAATGTTCTCTGAATTTAATGTCCATTTTTTATAGGACCGAGCCGAACGTGTGATGAGCCTTTTAAAATCTCCCTTAAACAGATAAAGTTGAGAACATCCCGTTGGGGATTCAAACCAGGGCTATCCACTCAGAAGTCTAGAATGATACCAACTGAGTCAACTGCATTCCCAGTTCCCAAGATGACACAGAAGAAAAAGGAAAAGTAGAAGGAGGAGAGGTAACAAACCTCTGGGAAGACTCCGCCTCCCTCTGCAGCTGTCTCCACAGCAAGACAGGCCTTCTCCAGCATGTCGCGGCTCTGCTCCTTGCACTGATACAGAGCCCGCTGGACCTCCGTGGGGTTGAGGGCATGGGCGTGAGGCAGACACGACAGAGCCAGCTCCGCGGCCACACGCACCATGGTGGGGTCGCCACCTCGGGATGCTCTGTCAGCCAATGAGGCTGCTTCTGGTGGGGTCAGGTGACCCTCCCACGTGTCGACGATCATGCGGATTGCAGCACTGCCGATTTCTGTGGCCTGACCTGAGACAGAACGAGAAATAAGATCTTCGATCAGACTTGCTTTAAGAATAAGCACATAAAAATAGGAAAACTTGGTAATCTGATTTAAAGATATTTCTATCTCCAAATCAAACTGAGTACAAAGACTAGAGACAACATGAATATAAGGCACAATTGCTTCATATTACTAACACTTCTTCAAATTCCATGAAAAAAACCAAAATAATACTTTTAGAATAACTATGACTTTATTTAGAAAAGGTACAGAGCAAAACAAAAGACTTCTTGTAAGTAACACTGCCTCTACTAATGGTGTTTTCACTCAAAACAATCAATATGAGCAGAAACATGGATTAATTTTTTTCCACTCCCAGAAATCACCCAAAATTAGCCTGGCAAACATGAAAAGCAACTGGTCCTGACAAATAATAAATCCCCCCAAAAAAGTTTGTACAAAAGCCCAAACATGGGGAAATTTACAATTGCAGACCTGCCACTCTATGAAATCTAAAAATCAGGATGTTAGAGTAAAAAAATCAGGATCTGGTGAAAAAAATCGGGATCAACGGCAAATCAGTCATAAGGGGTACTGGGGAAGGGGGATCCTGGTTCCCTTTTATGAGGAAAGTATGCAAGAGAAAACTTGAAAACTTTTGCAGGAATAAGTTCACGTTTGGGCCACTAAATAGAGGGAAAACTGAAAGACAGCATTACTCGAGTCGGAGTGGGATAGAGTGGGGGAGCGCAGGTTGCAGTACAGCTGAAACTCTCGTAGTCTTGAAAATAGCTGACACATAACTGTAATCATCCACGCAAAAAGACCGCGTTTTCATACAGTAACAACGTTTGACTTCCATCGCAAATACACTTATGGCACCCCCCCCCCCGAAAAAAAGATAGCGCCAAGGTTGTTAATTTCTTTCTTTTTTCTTATTCCTCTATCCTCAATTAGTAGGTTCTACTTGTATCACGGCACGCACTTTAAGCCCAAGTGTCAAAACAATACCCCTACCCGCTCCCCCCGGTCGCCCTGGTTAAGTCTCGAAAACACCCCGACCAATGCGACTGGTGTGAATGAACTTTGCTGACCCCGACAGCCGACGGTCCCCGACACACACGCTACTCACACGTACGAGGTCATGTCACGTGTTGCCAATGAGCGTTTGAAAGTTCCACTGACGGGTCTTGATGATGGGCCCGACTAACCAGAACTCAAGACGAAGCTTGCTTTTAAACCAACGGCAGAACAACAAATAGATTATTCTTAGGCCCATGGCATAATTGTTACAGTAATCAGGACACAGTCGGAGAATTCTGGGTTATAAAAGCGAAAGTACATCTTGAGCGTATCCAAGTCGGAATTCAAAATCGATACTACGTCGGATTTAGTTCAAATAACGTGCATGAGTCATCTACTAGATTCGGCATAGATGCTTCAGAAAGTAGCGTTCCAAGTTCCTGTCGATGAAAACTCTAATCGGTTCTTCCAAGCAAAAGAGATTGCACAACTTTGTATTTTTTTCTAACAATCGGACGCAACTGACGCAACAACAAAAAATCAGGATATTGGAGATCGAAATCGGGAAAATCGGGATGCTTGAGATTTGGGGCAAAAAATCAGGATATCCCGATTAAATCGGGATGAGTGGCAGGTCTGCAATTAGCAAAGATCCTTCTTCAGAACCTACACAAACACTGAGCGCTCATATGACTTTATGCAGTTGCGAGCGCTGTAAAACTCTTACTAAAACAAAAAACAAACACTGAAAAAGATCTTTGCCCGCAACGTCAAATGTACATTTCTTGTAAACAGGCTTCTCTATGACAAATTTTTTGTATTATGATTTCAAATTGTTTGACATGTTGCAGCTTTAATAGTTTATTGCAAGAAATAAGGGGAGGGATAAGAACTCTTATTTCACCTGTGATCCAGGACACGTGAGATGAATAGGTCCTGGAGAGCCAGTTGGGAGCCACACAGTTACTCAAGCCCAATGCATAGAGTCCAATCTGGAAAGCGCAGAGATGCAGGTTCCTGTGTGGTCCGGTGTGGCCGGTGTTGCTACTGGGCTGTGTGAACAGAGAGGTGGAGGAGGTGCCTCCAGCCTTCTGCAGCACAGTCTTGGCCAGTTCAAACATGAAATGGTACCCAGCTTCACTCGGTTGGTTGGGTACTGTGGGCATGATCCTCTGTCGGCCTTTGTACCTGAGCAAAAAAACATATTTTGAATAGAAACATTTTCTAAGCTAGTGTATATGTACAAACACAATACACAGGTATCCATAATATAAATCTTTTGTCCCCTATTTTATCAGGATTTTTATTATGTTAACTCATTCGCTACGTATTATTTTCGGCTTGTGGACGAATTTTTTTTCGGGAGGGCGAAAGAGATGATGACTAGTGGGCAGTTAAATGGTTTTTGGGGCAACAAATTCAAATAAATATCAATGTATTATATACCAATATTTTCAGTATGGTTTGTAGAATACATCTGTAATGTTTATTTATGTATTTTTCAACTTTGGTTCCTGTAAGAGACGCTTATGCAACACAATTTTGATTGGATGCAGATAAAATTTGAAAATGAAAAATTTATAATCTTTGGTGAAACTCAAAAAATATGTTTGCACCTAGTCAAATGATACATCAAAATAACCATAAATGAATACAGAACTGGAAAATATTGAAAAGTTTGCAGTTATTTACCTACATTCCATAATATTTGTACATTTTGAACATAACATCCGATATTGGAAAAAAAAATAAAAAATTTTATAATCTTGAAAAACAATCAAAAACAGAAAAAACCCACTCGTATCTTATATGGAATTATTCAGAATTGCATTTGGAATAAACCTATACATGTCTTGAGTGGTACATTTTGTGTAATTTCATCAAAAAGTAGTGATTTTGGGGGAAAAAATATTTTGACAATTTAGATCTAAGACCTAGATATAGATCTAGCATTCAAAAATATTGATTTCTCAAGAACAGTGCATTGGCAATATGAGTCCAATCGTATCAATATTATAAAAAAAGAGTCCTACATTTCTTTAGTAGGCAAAATAATGATAGATTTTGTTGAGTAAAATTACTAAGACTGGTGTCCGGGCTATAATTTTGGCATCGCGATAAAACAAAGTCGAATAAACGAACGAAATCGCATTTCAAAACTGAATCTAAATTTCCGATTTTCAGTTGAAATGCTTGACCCGGAAGTCAACATTATATTATGACCTTTATTTTAACATGGATATGTGGATTGGAATAGAATCTAAGCTAAAATTGAAGATCGGTTTTTGAGCCGCCAGGGGCAGCTTAGCGTACTGACGGCACTTTGGACACCCCCCCCCGGCTCGGCGCAGCGAATGAGTTAATAGAAAAACTTTACAAACTAAAGTGTTTGATTGATCGTGTAGTGTTTTGCAGCGCTGTCAACACAGTTTTGGTCATGTAAACGCCAAAAACAGATGTACTGTCACCAGCCTAATTGTTACTGAAGGGACGGACAAATATCTATAAAATTCTTCGTAAATATGGTAAGAATGTTACTTTTTACTATTCTAATAGTAATGTGTTCATCTAGGTAATTCTATGTTTTTGTAAAGAAACCAATTTCTTTTACAAAATTCAGTGTCATCTTGAGGTTGACGATTCAAAAAGCAGTTTAAATTACATTTTGGTATGATATGAGCACGATTAAAATTGACATATCCTACTAAAGTGTATCAAACAGTAAAATAAGTGTTGCATGTCAAATAAAAAGGAGCTTCCTCTCCTTCAAGGCGATACTTGTGAGTGACATGCATGTTTAATTTTTAATCTTGTATATATAACTTTTTCTCTTCATAGAAGAGACACTGGTTTCCTGAGCGGTTGGTGGTCCCAAATTTCTATCCAAACTGATGTAATATGTTCTGTAAATTTGTGTTTTTAAATTTGGATTCTCACTCCAGCACTTTGCCCCCCCCCCCAAGGACCGATCGCCGGTAAGAAGCCGCCCCTTTTCCCCACCGGACGCCGATCGGTAACGGTGTGATATAGCGTGTACCGCACCCCTTTCCTGGTCCGTGGGGATAAGTGTTGCGTGCCCAGTACGCTGCCGCTGCGTGGGTGAAAAGTGTTAAGGAGGGTGCGGTTTTTAGGTCTTCGGGAAGACTGGGGCTGGGTTTTGAGGTACTGAAATGAGTTTCAGGACAAACTGCAAGTACAGTTTTTCCCTTTTAATTTCTCAAAATGGTTCGTTTGCTTGAAATGGTATGTGCTTAATGTCCTTATTACCACTATTAGTTTATTCAAAAAGTGGGACCTCTGTGTTTCATGCCTATCCTGAAAAGGACCTAGCCAAATAGAAAATTCATGTAAAGTGCCTTCCCAAGGGACCCACTATGCTACCGACGCCACGTTTGTTTGTTTCTGTCTGGAAACTTTCAACTGGTGAAGTGCGGAAAGCATCAAGGGCAAGGCAAACGCCATGGTCCTTAATAGAGTCTAAAAGTTTACGGTATGATTTTCAAGCCGATCCAAAGACAACAGTAGAGTTGAAGAAGAGTTTTTGTGTCTGACCCGGATCATGGTTGGATACCACTTTTAAGGCATTGACAGCACTCTGATTTTTAGTTTCTAGGCCTTTAAGTGTGAAAGAAATTAAAGTTTGTTGTCGAAGACCACGCCCAGGAAATGAGCTTATTTATTCACAGGGGTTCTCTTTCCATACATATGGAGAAATATGGCTGTCGCAAACATCTGTGATCTGAATTACCCTCATTTTACTGAAACCAAAAGCTCACATGGCCACGGGTTGGCTCACATGTTGTGTTTACACTACCTATTATTATCCTTCTCTTATATTGACCCTGGAATGTCCACAGTGCTCAAATTTGCCTTGAAAGCAAGCACTTTTGTCTACATCATATTGAAACTAAGCAAGTGTCAGAATACTTTTCACTGAACATAAAAAGTATTTCCGACAGGTCTAAAAAAGTGAAAGTGAAAATACTTTTAAGTATTGATATGTAAAAACCAGACGTCACCATTACAGTAGGGTGTGAAAATGCTGATTCAGAGACAGTCCCAGCAAATTCAGGACAGTTGGTAAGGCTGGCGTTAAAGTAAAAATTATTGCCCAGCTTTCCTATTATGTTATAACTCACATTTAAAAAAACAGCTGAAATATGACAGAAGAATATAAGCCCAGCACAACCCTCATCCCACAACTTGTTTTCCTAGGACCACCAATTCCCCAACAATACCTGATGTTCTTTCCACTGACTTGTCCTCTCGAGTCCATCAGTGCCTGGGGTAACAACATCCGGTTCAAATAGGGACTTGGAGGGCTGGATGCACAGAAAGAAGCAAAAACAGAAAAACACAATTGAAAAAGAATCAACAAAACAATGAAAATATGCAGTAGTGTGTTGAATTTGCAATAAAAAGTTGTGAGGGCGAAGATTCCTGTTTCCATCTTATAGGTCGCTGAATCATTAGGAAAGGTGACTAACCCTAATTCTTGTCAGCTCATTCAGCTGCAAAAGGATATTTGGCTATCAACAGAGTCAGGATATGAGAGGGGCAATGGCTTGAATATAACTGGAGCAATGTTGTAAACCCCCGCCCCCCCATTGGATTAAAACGAAAAGGGGAAAGAACCAGTTGGCCTAAGGAGTTATTGTATTTGTGAAGTTACTTGAGCCTTCCATCTGTGGGGATACAGAGTTTTACACAATCATGGTAACTTTAACTTTCTCCTTTTGAAACATTGTAACTTCTCATCTAAAGGAAAACAACACACATCTCAAATGCATAATGATTTATTAACAGGATGTCAGTCCTATGGAAATGGGCACGGAATTTAAACATTTTTAAATGATAAAAAGTCACCTTTCACACTAATTGGATACCAGTATTTCTTCACAAATGGGCAAGGAATAGACCTTTCAAAACAACCCCCCCCCCCCCCAAAAAAAAAAAAAAACCCATCTGCAGTACTATTCAGATGCCGTCATTTTTTAAAACAGGATAGATTTTAACAAAAGAGAAAAAAAAAGCCAAAAAACTGGTGTGTCATTTCTCTAAAAATGGATAAGATAAGATTCCAAAATCCCATCCCCTCAAAAACCTCCCATCCTCACTAGATTTTATATTTCACAAAAAATAGGACCAAGAATAGACGTCTTCCAACTGACCTCTCATTATCCCTGGCCTGTGCGCGGACACCTTTGTCCCCACTGCTACTGGAGCCCAGTGAGTCGCTCTCCCCACTGCTTCCACTGTCACTGCCAGGACCCTGGTGCTTGGCAAAGTTCCTCCGGATCAGAGTGGGAGAGTTGTCACTAGACGTCGTCTCTGGTGCACTGCTGTCTATACTGGCCATACCTGAAGGGTGGGACATACACACAGCAATATGTAATATGAGGATGGATCAGACAGTTATAAAAGTTGCCATCTAGCGGGTATGTTTTGTTTTAGTACAGGTTTTACGGCGCTCGCAACTGTGTAAGGTTATATGAGCGCCATCTAGCGGATAAGAAAGCAATACATGACATGCCTACTCTCAGACAAGCCTTTGGAGTTTCATGTGACATCACACTTGATTATATTATGATGTCACAAACAAAGGATGGTTTGCGCTCTGGAGGATATCACAAAAGAAGACATCCATTTCTACATCTTAATGAACTATTAAATTGGAGAATCACATAACAGATTCATGAAAATTTGCAGTTTGTAGAGAATCTGCTTGTTCATATAGCCCAGTATGTCATTGTCTAAGAGGATTCAGTGTAGAGAGACACTGCTTTAGGTGATCCATGTTCTGGCTGCCCAAAGTTTTCTGTGAATGAGAAAACCGTTGATCTTACCTGGCACCATACTGCACAAGATCCCCATACCGCTATACGAGAACTTAGTTATATGTGTGGATTTTTGTTGAGGTCAATGCAAAAGATTATTTGTGCCCATTGGAAACCCCATTTACTAACGGAGGAACTGCAAAAAAAGAGAGGGTGGGACGTGCCACAGAATTTCTCAACATGTTTGAACCCGATGGGCTCAAATGACTTCCAGAAAATGTCCCAAGAGATGAAACATGGATTCCCTATTTTGGAATTCTGTCAAAATGGCTGAATCACTTGTGGATAGAAGAGAAAGGAGACAGGCCTTTTGTTTAGAGTCCTGGATTCAAGCACAAAGAGGCTTTTTGTCTTTTTCAATCAAAATGACCCCCTTGTGGTTGGTATCACGCCACATATTTCTTTTAGGACTTCTTACAATTAGCAAAAAGTACTGCATCAGTTGTGGAAATAGTTTTTTTTTATTTCTGCTATAAACAAGTATGTCTCCAGACTTAATTTCTGCCCGAGGCCATCGGTATTTGTCTGTGGCAGGGTCTGTAACTTGAATCTAGCAAAACACACACATTTTTAGCATCAGTTTTAAAGGCCCCCAGTTTTGAATAGTAAGAAAATGCATGTAAACTCATTGACAATGTGATTTTTTCCCTCCTTTCTAACATAGTTTTTCTTCTGGAGCAATCAATCGAATATTAAGTGCATCTAATATTAGATACTTTGAGTAATTTGATGGCTGACATCAAAGAAAACATGTCGGAATCTTAGTTTGTGACCTTTGTGAGTTGGCTTTTAGATTCTGTTGGTTATCCAATTTTTAGACCAATACGCAGAGATCAGAGAGGATTAAACAGAGCGATTTCAATTTATTTTGTTTCAACGGCATCTGACGAACATAACAAGCTATAGATGGTTTGTGCCTAAGATAAAAGGACAGGTAAAAATAAGTCTCCTATACCATGACTGATATGCCTTCACATACTGTTCTACCAATGAATCAGTTCCCCAAAAACCTTCATTCCAGGCTTGTGCTGACAACTTTATTTCTTCTTAAGAGCAATAAACCCATACACAAAATACTCACCTTGTGATGGTTTTTTCTTCATGCCCATACACCTTATCTTGGCTTCCAGTGCTTTCAGGTCATCTTCTTCCTCCATAGCTGAGCTGTCAGTATCTTTACCACTGGAAGATACAATTTACCAAGGGAAAAAATGAATACCCTGAGAAGATGAACAGTGTACAATAAAATTTATTTGGTTATTTTTAATTTTTTGGTGCATTTTTTCATAGGTTTTTCTTTGTTCGTTTGTGGTTCTGTTGAGGGATTTTTTTGTTGTTGTTTTGTTTTGTTTTTTTTTTTTTTTTGGGGGGGTGTAAAGAGAAGTGCACCATTACCATTTTGATTGTTTAATACAGAAAAAAGCAAGAGTCCAGCTTTCGCATCTGTACAAAAAGATTGACCACATGAACACTTTCAGGGTTCTTATTTTTGCATTCACTGTTATGTTTTGTTTGCAAGGACAGGTTTCATCTTCCTGAAAGTTTCTTTCGATATTTTAATCCTCTTTTTTATCAGTGTGACTTTTTGCATCTGGTGTAATTGTGCAACTAGGGTATTTCTGTTGACCTGCTTTATTCTTTCGTTTTTACATATGATGTTTGCATCCTGGGATGTCAGCACTTTTTGAAATCATGGAGAACGTACGTTCAATAAATGCAAAGAACAGGGCTTCCACCAGCAGAAGCTGAAAAGTAAGGAAAATTCTGCCAGGGGTTCAGGGGGCAAAGCCCCCAAAGAAATTGAAATTTAGGGATTTTAGAAGGATGAAAATGGCATTTGGGAGCCTGTTTGAAGAGATTGCCTACAACCCATGACATTTATTTTTTCACCAACATTTTGTCTTCTTTGATTTCTTCCCCTACATATCTTTTCATTGCTGGCAATGTTTAAAAGCAGGTTCCCCTTCCATTGTTACTATAATTTAATTAATTTGTCATCGCACCACGGATAGAAAGCAAACCTGGGAATAATAAATAGATATGTACCTTCACAATACAGTTACCCAGTGTATACCCTAATTTTCCTCAATTTTCACGTCTGAATGTTGCATGTCACAACCTCGGCACACCACTTCAAATTATTTTATATTTTAGTAGTTTTAGCTTAAATTTCTTTCATCGCGACCCTTATCACGTTCCAGTGTCGTAGAATTTTCGCATTGATAATTTCTCTAGATCAAGAAAATAACTTTGCAAAAAAAGTTTCTTTCTGACAGTAATTTGCTGTCTGAGATCACAAGTCAATTTACTTGATCATCTTGCAGATTTTCCAGCCGCGGCAACAATCCGAAGATAGACGGACCGAATGAGTGAATGATAGAAAGGAGGAAATTGACACAAAAAGTTCGCCAGATTTTGATCAATCTGCAGGTAAAATTGTACTGCCGAACAAACCGGAACGAATACATAGGGCATTGCGGAACAATAGTCGATTGCAGGAAATGCGCAATCTGGTAGGTTTCTATAACATTAACTTATTACCAAGAGAATTACCTTAAATATCCATAACTTATACAAGACAATACGAAAGCGAGTAAGTACCAGACCTGCCACTCTATGAAACCTCAAAATCAGGATCTCAGGGAGAAAAAATCGGGATTTGGTGAAAAAAATCGGGATTTGGTGAAAAAAATCGGGATCAACAGCAAATCACCAGGGTGACTGCCAAAGCTGACTTACAATTTTTCTAGGGGTGTCCATAAATTACTAGGACTATATGCCCTATGTGTGTCTTTGCGTGCGCGTGTGTGTGGTGCGTGTGTGTGTGTGTGCGTGCGAGTTATCATTATATTTTGTAAATCCTTAGGCATCGCATCAAGCACTCCTTGTCCGAGTGCCTCTACTACCCCCCCCCCCCCCACCCCTTCCAATAAGTCCCGAAATACATGAACTTAAGTTGACCCCGTCTACGGACGGTCCCCGACACGCAGAACTCACACGGCGATGTCATGTCACGTGACGCAAATGCGCGATTGAAACAATGTTATTGACGGGTCCGACTAACTGCACGTTCACACAAAACACTCAGATGAACGACAGTCGTTCTACTTCTAGGATAACGACGGCGGCCGACCGACCAAATGTACCAACAAATCTCTTACCCCTCATAATGCGTTCAGACTAAAGCAACGACAACGGCCGTGTGTTAGTCTTGTCAGCGCAGTCATATGTAGTTGTGCAAGGGTTAGAAAGACTGTCGCTCGACCGAGTGTTTGATGTGAACGCGCAGTTACCAGGCCTCGGACAAGGCTTGTTTTGAAAGTAACAGCGGAACTATGAATATTATCGATTATTTGTATGTCCCAAATTGTAACAGTTACCAGGCTATCATTGGAGAATTCTGAGTGCAGGCAAAGATCACATACAACTTGGGGCGAGTCAACTACTAAATGCGGCATCGATATTTCGGGAAATAGTGCTCCGAGTTCCTACTGACAAAAAGTTCAACGGATGCTTCCCGCGATAAAGGAGAAGACAGAGTACGTTTTTAGAAAAATCCGGCACAACAGCAGACTGGGACAAAAATCGGGATACACGCGATCGAAATCGGGAAAATCGGGATGCTTGAGATTTGGGGCAAAAAATCGGGATATCCCGACTAAATCGGGATGAGTGGCAGGTCTGAAGTACGGATCTTTTGCTACAGAATTTGTAATTGAGTTGATAATGATGGAGGAACAAGTACGAAACTGGCAGAAAATATGGATTTCTGTAAAAATACGGAAGAGCGGAAGCACTGAAAGAAGCTTTTGAGATGGAAAAAAAATTTATGCAAATGAAGTGGAAAGATTAAAACTTAAGATTTCAGATTTTATAACATATGAACACTTTGTCAAGTCTAGTAAGTGACCATTATTCACACCCTGTCCATAGCAGCCACCTGTGTATAACAGTTACTTTTCTCTGTGATCCTGAGTGATAGCTATGGTCATGTTCCATAGTACTTTTTCCAATTTAAATGAAGACAGAAGTTGTATCAATAGATACACTTTCTATGTAACGAATCATGGATCTATTTATTCACTCAGCCCTGCAGTTTAGTGTCAAACACAACTGAACAGATAGAAATTCAGTACTTTCAAAAAAAAAATGTAGTTGAACCTGTCCGGGAAAAAACATCTATCGTCAGGAGAAAAATGGTGATCTTTGACAGGTTGCCTGCTTGAATAAGTGTCATTTCAAGATTTTTTATATGCAAAAAGGAGGAGTGGGAGTGGTCATTTGTACAGGTAAATGTCTCAGGCAGGGTGGTCATAACAGCAAGTTTCACTGTTTGTACAAATCAAACTAAAACTAATTTATGGAAGTAAAAACAGCTAGATGCTAAAAACAAATAGTGAACGAGTGAAAAACCTTGCAGATTCTCCAGATATCTTTGTTCCAATATAAAATATCCCTAAACAAGGCATAACTCAGTCAGAAAACTGAATGAGTGAGAGCCTGAAAGTGTCGCAAGCTCATACATCATAATACTCTTACCTGTTATATCTGAGAGAGAAATTGGTCTTGGGCCTGGCCCCTCCATTTGGCGTGGAAGAAGCAGACGCACCCACTGGAGTGGCAGTGTTGTCGGTGCTGGTGCCAGAGTCAGGCCTGTCCTCCCTCCACAGTCCCCGCTCCGTACGGCTTTCTACTTACAGTAACAAGGAGGCAAACAAACATATCCGTTGAGGTCATTTAATGAATGTCTGTTTTTGTTCCGAGTCATTAAGTCAAGGGAAAGAATAAGTCTGACAGGTGGAAACAATACAGCGAAAGGAAAAAAGTGAGACGTTTCCTTATGAAACAGAAATAAAAATCCAATGATGAGTCTCCATTGGTCTTAATATGAGAAAAGTCCTGATCCCATACAACAGTACTCCCCCTCCTTCCCCTAAAAAATTGTTGCTTCAGATCTATTTTGCCAAAGCGCCTCTTTACTTTAGTACACTTCGGACAAAATAGTTCTGAGGTGACGAAACGGCAACATGCTAGTTACAGAAAAAAAATCTCACAAGAACCCCTCCCGGCTGCAGCATTCCTTTCCCGTACCACTAGCCTAGATAAAAGATCAGTTCAGCCTGACCACCAATCTGACCATGGTACTCAGAGGAGCTGCAAGAGTCCTGAGGCCCCCCCCCCCCTCTCTCTCTCTAAAAAAAACCCCCACCCTAATCCACTAATAAAACCTATTGCACAACACACAAAACAAAATCTCACCAGAACGCGTCCCAGCTGCACCATTCCTCTCCCGCACCACCAGATTATAGTATAGGTCAGCCCGACCACCGCCCTGACTGCGGTACCCAGATGAGCTGCCAGACTCACTACTCCGCTGGCTGCCAGACTGCGACACAGCTGCGCCGTGGCTGGAGCATGGCTGCTTGTGACCAGACAGGTAGGTCAACAGGCTGGGAGCTTTGTACTGTTGGTGCACCTCCTTGTCAAGCAGCTTCTCCATGATCTACAAATACACACACACAGAAGGAAACAATTTACATCTCTCAAATTGTTTTTGGTGCACCCTTAACATAACTGGTATCACACTGGACTGGAGCACATGGCCCTGATATGAATTTTCAAGGGCGAATTCTGAACTCAGGTTGTTTCAGGGAGGTTTTAATGCTCTCTATCCACTTGGCTCAAACCTTTTCAAGACGAACATTAAACTAGGATGTCTCATCTCTTATGTTACCTTACAATGTTGAAAGGTGCATTAAACTATACAATGACCACTGACCAAACCATTTTTTTAAAAATTGTGTGATAATTAAAAGAAAGCATGGTCAAGTGCAGTTACTCTTTATTTTTCCCTCATTACAATAAGATATGAAACATTGTAACACACGCAAGGGACATACCATGAAAAATGAAACTACGGTGATACACATAATACGGAGATAAAGATCAGCTGAAGAAAAAAAACATAACAGTAATCCAGCCATTCTTTTCTTCTTTTTTTGTTGTTGTTAGCAGCAACCTCCCTCTAACACACAAAAAAAGGATTCTTTCACGGCTCTGAATTTTTTAAGCAGGTCACCATCATCTCCACCTTATGTGTGTCACTGCTTCAGGTCTCTATCAAACATACCTTACTCAACTTGACTTGATCATCCTTGTAGTGTACCAGCATGGCAATGGCCAGCTCTCCTCTCTGCCTGCGGGTGCTCTCACACAACAAGGGATGATCAGCTTCGGCAATATTGGCTTTCATGCCTGTATAAAAGAAATCAATAGTGTGTGTAGTGAATCCACTGTCCATGAACGGTATAGTCCAAGATGGCGACCCATTGTCGAGGAGAAAAGGGGTTGTCTTAGACAGGTGGACATCTTGGACAGTGTCATTATAATATTTTTTTAAAAGGGGGAAGTGAAAAGTGGGCATGTATACAGGGGGTAATCATCTTGGACAGGTGGCCATTAGAGAAGGTTCGACTGAACTGTCTTATTTTCAAAAACATTCATCAAGAATTATTGTTGTGTTCCTGAGAAATACACTCTTGAAGAGAAAGAGTCTGAAAAATCAATGGTAACATAACATGAGATATACTTTACTGACCTCCCATTGCAAACTATTATGAGATTTCACCAGCTTCTGCAATTAATAATATAAATCATCCGCACAGCCAGGGGTTCACATGAGTGGGAAAACAGCAACTTCAAAGCTGCACCATTTCCCTCCTCCTTCGCTTGACAGTGTGGCGTAAAGATTAGAGTAAAAAAAACCAAACTTCGGAGTTTTGTTTCAAATCACGGTTAAGCCAGCAACGCATTTTGTGTCATCAACAGATCAAAACTCTCGAAACGGAAGGAATTTCTCTTTACATTTCAAGGTTGAGCAGGCTTACATCCTACACCGATTAATTATAAAGTATAATAAAGGAATATTTCAAGGGTGGAGCAGGGAGAATCAGTTATGACAGGCGTCAGTCTTGGACAGGTTCCCATATAGGCAGATTTGACTGTATATGTACATTCCAAAAAACATTTACCATATATCATCGCATACAGAACGAAACTTTTTACCTACAAAAACAGGGCTTCAAAGTCACCCTGAATCTCATCCATGGAGTACAAAATAAGACCCCAATAACCCCGAGGGCCTGAAAAAAATAATAAAACCTGGCCATCATCATTTTGAAACAAAATAGCCACTCCAAGTTGCATTTTGACCTATATCTAAGACTGCTGACAAAAGACAGATTATCAACAAAAAAACTTCATTTGTTTCGTTTTGAAGTGTGTTTCTATAAGTTAAGTCTTACCTAAAGCTGTTACTGCAGCTTCAAAACCCAGTTTTTCATCAGGTGTGTAGGCGAGGCAAGCTGTGAACAGAAAAAGAGACATTAAGTATACACGAAAGAAAACCTGCTTCTTTGAAAACTACATTTCTTTCAATGTCAAAACCACATTAGTAAAAAGCAAGCAAAGTCTTCTCACTTGTATCTTCAATAATCAATTATTTCAAATCCTATCTTTCCTTTTTACTCCCTTCCGCCAGAACGACACAGAGCATGTCATTTTAACTTCCCCTAACTAAATACACACTTCTGTCTAGTCCTTCAAATTCACTATATGTGAGCATGCCTGGTGAAAGGTACCAAAAGCCGCATTTGTTTGAACCGAGAAATCAGGCTTCAAAGGTCAAAAACTGAATTTTTGACAAACACTAAGTTCCATTAAAAATGGATTTTTAAACCATTGATATATCGATATTTACGAGGACTTGAGTTCCTTTAACTTTAAAATACATTATTTTGTTGAGAATTTTACATAGAACTCAACTACAAAACACCTTTATACAAAGTCACAGAAATATTCTTTTTGTGCGTATTGAGGTACAGTACAGGGTGATTTTACTTGCAAGGATAATTGGACAAAATGGGCAATATCTTTATTGCTAATGGTCATATTTAGACAAATCCTATATCATTCTCTTTTTTTTTTTCTTAACTGTTCATGGTTATCAAATAGTAAGCCAACAAGATCAAGGTAATAATTTCGGATTCCTAATATGGGCATTCTTAAAATTTTAACTTGTTTTTAGCGCCTTTCTCAACGTAAAACGGATTCCGTTAAAAAAACAACAACAATGACCTTATCTTTCTTTTTCAAAGTATTGTGCATACATTTGTGTGAAACTATTATATTCTATGCTTTCAAGTACATGAAAAAAAGCTAATAAAGTCAAGCAAAATGTTCTTCAGAGACATAGATCTAGTAGTACACTGGAACATTTTATAAACCGTGAAAAGATTACCAGAAAATAACAAAATTGCACTTGCAATTTTTGTGGCAAATTATAGTCTACCTCATTATCTTTTTTTTTCACATTTTTCTTTACTATTCATGACAACTGGCATGTATTGTTTTCAGTCATTATCAAGAAAGTGGATAGGCGGACCACGGGGTCTATCTAGCCAAAAGGATAGGTGGACCCCGGGGTCTACCTAACAAAATGCTAGGTTTTAGGATGTGAACCCCGGAGTCAGCGTAGTGAAATAAGTAGATCTAGGTTTAACTAAGGATCGGTGGACCCTGGGTTCAACATAGTGAAATAAGTAGATCTCAGTTTATTTTATAGTAGGACTGGCGGAGCCCGTGGTCAACGTAGTGAAATTATAAGTAGATCTAGGTTTAATTAAGGATTGGTGGACCCTGGGGTCAACGTAGTGAAATCAGTAGATCTAGGTTTAATTAAGGATTGGTGGACTCTGGGGTCAATGTAGTGAAATAAGTACATGTAGATCTAGGTTTAATTTTAAGGATTGGTGGACCCTGGAGTCAACGTAGTGAAATAGGTTTAAGGTGGACCCAGGGTCTACCTAACGAAATACTAGTTAGGTTTTAGAATAGGTGGACCCTGCGGTCACGGCAGTAAAATAAGTAGGTTTAATCAAGGTGTCCCGGGAATCCACCAATCCTTAATTAAACCTCCTTATTCCTCCAAAGCTATGGTGACTCCGGGGTCCACAAATTCTTTTAAAATTAAACCTATTTATTTCAATACGGTGACCCCGGGGTCCACTTATCTTTAAAGAAACCTACTTATTTCACTACGGTGACTCTGGGGTTCACATTCTAAAACCTAGTATTTCGCTATGCAGACCCCGGAGTCCACCTACCCTCTACAGGACTATACTATTATCAATTTGCAATTTTCATTGATTAGCATATTTTTTTTAAAAATTGAATCAGAGACTCGCTGTCTAAAAAGTCCACTGCTAATGCTATACTATTCTTATTACAGAAAATGGCACAAGTTGATTTTATGACATGTTAAAAAAAAACGAGTTTTTAAAATATCCAGAAAATAACATTAAAAAATTAAAATGTAATAATACGTCCTGAAGTTTCACAATTTATACAGAATAACACAGCCATTAGTTTTTATTTCATCGAGTTGTAAAAATTGCCTTGTTTTCAGAAGCAAATTTTAATAGTTCCAGTTCTACCGAATCGATTTTCACGCGAATTCAACCATTTTGATGATCTTTCTTTTCCTTTTAAAAAGATGTAGGCCTGTCGGATGTGGCAGTGCGATTAACACTTGAGTTGTTTAGACCCATCAAAACACGAGGCTTCGTGGCCGATCACAAAAGTCTACGGGGCTTATCAAAGCCGATTCGCCCTGCCGCGTGCACGTTAACTAAACTGCCTACTAGATCTAGATAGAACCTACTACCAAAGATTCTCTACACGATCTTTGCTACTACTACTACTACATGTACTACTACGAGACAGTACGAGAGAGTGCCACTCAGGCAAAGATAGTGTAACTTTGACTCAGCCACGTTGTGTACACACTTTTTATACCCCAAATTTGACCCGGAAGTCCATTCGGAGGATTTGACCTTTTCACTTGACCAAGTGTGCCAAAATGGTAGCCTAGCTTTTGCCCCTCCATGAAGGAAAAATCTGGCCCTCATTCAAACCATTGGGATTGAGCAAAATTTTGCGTATTGTGCTTTGTTCTCACAATATTCATTACATGTATGATTATGATTTAAAAGTTGTACACTGAGACAAAACTGTACTAAATGAGAAAGGTGCACCATTATGAAAGTGGAACAAACTCAGTTGCCTGAAAAGGGTAGTTTGAGCATGTGTGGCCTAAATAAGCTAAACCCCCCTCCCTTACCTTATTTAGGCCATATGTGGCCTAAATAAGCACTCCCTAATGGAAAATAAAGTCCTCTGATCAGTCCTGGTATGAACTGTCAAGATGACATTGATCACTTCCTTTCAGTTTTGCTTCCCGGTGGTAGCCTATACTCAAACATTGCACCACCTATGTGCTCTTAGAATATGAAGTCCAAAACGAGGAGCAGCCACCAATGACTAACCTAATCAAGTCACTAAAAGTAGAGTACCAGATGCAGTTTGAAAATGTTGTCACATACATCAGTGAGTACTTGCTTAGGAAAGTGTCTACAGTCATATGTGACAAGTGTAAGACTGAAAAAAAGGAAGACCTAGATCTAGATCTACATGCCCCACAAAAATGAAGGTCTTGCAAAGTCAAGTTCCAGCTACTTGTAGGCCTGGTCAGAAGCCGTGGGACTGTTTGAAGCTATTCAAACTTCTTTAATAGAGCAAAAAAAACACAGTTAATATTGTGTCGATGGGGGCTTAAGAACACATTTTTTTGTTTAAAGAATACTAAACACCAAACAACATTTTAAAACAAAACTACTGACCCCCCCCCCCCCAACCCACCCCATGCATTCAGCGCTTGAAAAGTTAAAACTGCCACTGCCAGAGTCCAGTACCGGGTAGCCTAACTGTTGACTAGAATCTAGATTATCTACACAGCGAGCAATGTCAGAATCCATCATCATGAACTGAAGTGAAGAAACAGTGGCACTCCTGTAGGCCTACAATTGAGGTCCCGTTTGCACTAAATCACACTAATCTAGATCTAGGCCTAGATCTAAGTGCCCCTGTAGTACATTAATTCTTACGTGTTTCGTATTTAGATCTAAACTGAATTAAGATTTTATCTAATCTAGATCTAGATCTAGATCTAGATCTAGATCTTGATCTTGATCTTGATCTATATCTAGAGATAGATTATGTTGTCTATCTAGAATCTAAAATCTAGAGATCTCTAGATCTAGATGATATAGATCTAGATTCTAGATCTATATCTAGACCTAAAATCTAGATCTAGATCTAGAAATCTAGATTCACTCCCACAATGGCCGTCGTGTAAACAAACGGGACTGCAATTGTACAGGAGTGCCGAAACCGTGCACCGAAAAAGATGCCATTTGAAACTAGTAGACTCCAGGCCTACAGAAGCAAGTAGGCCTACTGTTGATAATTATGATAGTAGACCTGTGAATCAAGTTGCAAGATAGGCCTAGTGTGTCTCCGCTAATTCACAGGCGAGTAGTCCAGAGTCGCTCTTCGGTCATTCACCCACCAGGCCACCACTATATTTAGATCATCTACTTTCCGAACAGCACACTCTTGGCTTGGTGCACAACAAAATCTAGATCTAGATCTAGATACGTCATTCATTAAATTCTCTCTCTCTCTCTATGCTAAAATAAATTAATTATAGTAACACTAGATCGACACACCGCCCGAGATGATCAGTAGCCTTGCATTGTAACCAATTTCGAGTGGCAGGGCATTGCATCCCCAACAATTTTGGATGTAGAATCTGAGTTATTTTCCAAACCAAGATTATTAATCAAATCCCTCTACAATACACCTGGCTTTTCTGCATTCAATCTTACAGTCTGCTTCCCCTATGTTGCTGATGGTTGATATTTTGGCATGGCAAATGAGACAGATTTAGACTTCAAACTGTGGGAGATACAAAAACGTACGAGATATCTTTATGACAGCACAGGTGTAATTCTGGCTATTCAGGAAAATCCTGATAAGAATTAATCCTGAGATTTCTAACATATATTGATATAAATGACTTCACACTTCAACACCTGAGATCCATTGAATCAACTGTTAGATTCACATCACATTACACTCAAGCATGCGATTTGCTTGAGAAAGGGTAAAGGTAACACACTCTCTGGTTCACACAATTACAGTTTAAGACAACCATCCGTTGTCAAAGAGAAAGAGGTCATCAGACATATGCAGTGGTTCATCTACATAGAAGTCAATGAGGGTAATGTATTGTAAAGTAAAGAACAGTTTGTCGCTGAGGCTAATGCTTTGTAAAGAAAAGAACTACCCCCCAGGCGGTGCTACTGACTTAAGTGTCTTTAGGCCATTTACAAGAGAAGGGGGGGGGGGGAGACACACACACATTAGCATCTTGAGTTCTTATGTACAGTAGAATTGTAATTGTAAATGGGCTGATTCATCAATGTCATGCTTAGAACTGTGCCTGAACTGTAACAGGGAAATGCTGCTTTTTCTTTCCTAATCCATACTATCGTCATTTCTCCCCTACTTCTTTTGTACGTTTGTCACACTCTTGCGACCCGCTATTTCCGGGGTGCCTTGATAGTCGAAGCACACTTTGTGCTGTTGAAGCTAGAGAGGTGAGCAGAGTACGTCTGATTCCCTGAAAGGACTTCTCTGTCGACATCCACCCCTCTGCGCTCATATGACCTTATGCAGTTGCGAGCGCCATAAAACCTCTATTAAAACAAACTGAGCGACTTCAAGGTCTCTGTGCACAGAGAGTGTTCCAGTTAGCTGCACATGACATAGTGACATAGACTGTCACGGTCTGATTGGATTGCTTTTCTTACATATAAACAGCAGGAAGCTGGGGAATGGTTCAGGTAGCCAAACAGGAAATGAATTTTTTACAATTGGAATCAGGGCTCTAGTCGTGTTTTCGTAAAATTGAAAAAAAAAATGTAACACTTATGCCAACTTTGTAATAATGGGCAACCCTTTGATTGTCTGGCTTGCTCTTGCTAATTTTCGTTTTTAGGTCCTGTTGGCTAACAAAATAAAGTGGTCAGTCATATTGGATAAGTGTTGTGGTCACCTTAGACAGTGTCAATATACTGAAAAAATTAAGTGGGAAGTGGTTGTTTGCACAGGTGGCTGTCTTGAACACGTGGTCGCTAGAGCGGGTTTGACAGTATTAGTGAACAGTGAGCTGACCTGGCACGCAAAGCGTCTCAAAGATGAAGGTAGCCAAACTGAGAGGCAGCAGAGCTTCTCCTCGCGACTTCAGGGCGCCATCACGCAGCCGTTCAGCCCGGAACCGAATTTCCTTCATCTCTTTCACACCAAGCGGGATCTTCTTTAGAAGCTGAAGAAGTTCTGTTTCCTGATGAGCCAGCTTCACCTGATTATCACAAAAAAGGCACATGTATTACACTTTATTCTTTAACTTAAACAAAAAGAAGCCCAAGGACCTGTCTGTGGTGAAGCCCTTGGGCACCTCACGGTCGCATGAAGAAGACCTGAGTCCAATTCCCACGTCGGGAGAATATTGTTTGAGTATCTCCCTCTTTCTGCTAGGCCGTTGTATCTCTCTGTCTGGTTACCCCTAGCAGGCCGCCCTAGAGACCACTTCCTTGATGATCTAAATTGTGTCTATAGATACGTAAAACACCTAATTTAATTTTAAACAGCACTGCAGGGCTCCCCACCCACCAGCATATGTTTTAGTAATCAGCAAATAGAAAAATTAGTAAACTGGCTTAAAAATTCATAATACATGTGGTCATGGAAAATCTTCGATGGGGTGACAAGGACAGGGGTTGTAGTCCAGAATAGTATAAATGTAATGAACACAAAGGCGTGATGATACAAAAGGGCAGGAATTTTCCAACATCTTTAACACCTTGTCAATCTAATGCTTGCCTTACTCCTGGCTTTAGCACTTCTAAAGTCTAATGTTTTTCTAAGAGCAAAGCGGCAATAAGCGACGACAAGGGCTCGGTGCAAAGAGAATGTTAATACTGTTAAAGTTAGACAACTGCACGTGATGTCTACTGTCCGGGCCTCGTAGTTTTTCTGCTTTTCTCCTAAACACTAGAAAGGTTGGCAGTCGGTTACGGTAGTCAAAATTTTGTTAACAAATTGGAATCAGGACCGTATTTTCGTAAAAACTGAATAAATATTTGTAACAATTCAGACAATTTCATAATGGTGGGCAGTCCTGGCATAGGAGAAAAGTAAGACACAGAGAAGTTTTACGTACTTGTGCCACCCTCCAAGCACCCACTTATACTAAAGAATAAAAACTGTTGGACCTGTCTGTGTGGAAGAGAAGGATATAAACACAATAAGAAAAAACATGACGAAAGACAAATAGACACTATGAACAAAACCCTCCAAGAACAGAAAAAACATCATTCCTTTATAAGAAAATAAGGAAACAAAAACCATCACTTTTGCTTAGTTTGTGTGTGGTAAATCCAAGAGTCCTTAAGAATGTGCTCGTTAGCCCAAATGCCATGTTAGAGAAAGAGAAAATCTTCAGTTGTAATACACAGGGCCCTGATTATAACAGTCTCAGCTATATCAGGATTTCAGATTTTATGGTAAATTTCTGAGTCCATAAAAAAGTTATTTTTTATAACATTTAGGATTTCGGACAGGTATGCTCCACAATAACAATGTTCCAACCATTGACATAATCCTCAAACAAGTGGACAAGAAATCGGAAAAGAGCAAATGAAGCAAAAAATAACTAACAATGATAGTGCATTTCCCCTACGAGACTCACAGTAGGCCTAAGTTGTTGTTGTGTGTGTTTTTGTGTGTGTGTGTGTGTGTTTGTGTGTGTAGATGTGTGTGTGTGTG
>NW_004797431.1:638479-644458 GCF_000002075.1 Aplysia californica | reverse complement strand
TGTCATGGTTTTGATGAAAGTACAGTAGTCTCCGCCTTAGATCCCACCGCTTACGACACTGGTTCACTTAAGATCCCGCTGTTGTAAAAACAAAGAATTTTTACTACACAAAATCATCCCCAAGATCCTGCTCAGATTCATTCTGAAGGTCTACATTCTGCTAAGATCCAACATTTCAGATCATAATTTACAGGACAAAAACCAATCAACCAAGAGCGAAAAGTTGAGACCACCAAACTACCCATTGCGCACTTCGTCACATTTTGTCCAATATCAGCTATCTTAGTTACAAGCTCAGCATGGGCTCATCCCAGATCAGCCACTCTCGTAGATGTGATCACATGAAAGTTGTAAATTTCGATGAAAAACGGTACAATGTTTGTCTAAGATGGAATCATACCAAGGTGTGAACTCGCCGACACGATTATTTTTCCCCAAACACGCACTCACATCTGAGCTCTCCATCTAAACTTAAATTACACACTGAGCGAGATCATATCAAACTGTGAACTCTTCCTTGACCATTGCAAAAGACAGAATTATAATTATTGTGGTCACAACATAATGGTGCGTAACGACAAAGGCGAGGGAACTCAGTCAGAGATGAAAAGCTATAAATTTTGGACAGGTAAAGGGGAGGAGCAACTGGATAAAAGTAGATCTTGAGACTCATGATAGGATAATAAGTGAAAATGGTATGCCTCATGCCACTGTGATTGGTCATCAAAGTTGACCGCTCTTTGCTCGCCATAAGTCAAAAATCCACCCAGGGGTCACGTCAGTTCATTTTAGAGTGAAGGGGGACCATTTTACAGATTGTGGGCTTTAACATGGGTCACCATAGTGGTGCATCAGTACAAAACAACGTTCGCCCAAGATCCTGAATTTTCCTTGCTCCCGAGCACTCGGATCTTAGACAGAGACTACTGTATTACCCATCTATCTTGAACAGAAGTCAAGATATTTGCAATCTTAAGGAGGTGGGGGTCTTTTGATGTCAGAAGAAATATTATCGAAAAAATAGCCGCCCAAGGCTGGTGATGGTGACTTTCAAAGCTGTAGTGTCCTTGAAAACTGCAAATTAAAATTTTTTGTGACTTTGATCAACGGTTTCAGTAAAACCCAAGGAGAAATGTCTTTTTAAAAGGATACATAAGGTGTTGAACCGAAAAAAGAAAATTTGAAAATAATTGCTCAACTGCCAGAAAAATGCTGCTTTCTTTGATTTCATTATTTCGATCAGCGCCTGATTTCACCATGATGTAACACATATCTATATAGTCTCTTTAAAGCTATCAATGTCAAAACCACTATTATCATAGTCGGAAGCCATATCAGTCTTGATTTTGTAATGTACTTGCAACCTTGAAAGAATCATTTATCAAAAACAGAAGCTGCATACATTTTAAACAATAAGTCATCACAATCTTCTAAAATGAAAGGTGCAGTATGATATATCTGTCTTCCAAACAAAGACTTGAAAAGTCATATGCATAATATTAAAAAAAGAGCAAAAATGGTAAAAGGAAAGTATAAGATCCCGTTTCAATATGTTTAACCTACTGTACAACGTTCAGGGTCGCCAAGGGGGTCACAGTGAAATCACAGCTGTCTCCCAGGAACAGGAAACAGTACAATATGATCGTTGTGCCATGCAAAGATGGGGGGACGGGGGGGGGGCTACACTTTACTTTTGCCATAAAAGTTATAGAGACTTACATTTGGGAGATGGTGCGCTAGCAGAATCAGCCAATAGGTCTGGAGGATTGCTCAGCATTTCTTCTGCCAGCCTCTGTGCTAAACGTGAAGCATCTTTTGTGTGGCCATGAGCATGCAGCGCTTCTGCTCTAGCAAACAGGATCTGCAATTTCACAAAGAGTTGAAGTTTTGGCTGAAAAGGTGCACCATAAGTGATGCACTGGTCATTCTGTGTTGGTAAAAAGCAACATGAAAGAGACAAGACACCTGGAGACAAGGATACTATAATAATCAGTCGCAACTACTGGCCACCTATTGTAACACAAAATAAGACATGAAAGATGAGAACCTTTTCAAAACCCAGTACAGGTACATTTTCACTAGTTTAGTTTAGTTTTAGTAGAGGTTTTACGGCGCTCGCAACTGCATAAGGTCATATGAGTGCCAGAAGATTAGAAGTGTTACAAGAGAGTAACAAACATAAAAAAAGAAGGAGAGATAAGGACGATAGATGTTTGATAGGAAAGAAGAAGCAAACCACACCACAGCACCCACCGGCCACCTACATTTCACTAGTTTATGGTCTATCAGCATGACAACTGTCACATTTTTACATAGGCAGAAAAGAACAAAAGTAGCACTGACAAGAAGCAGAAAGAATAGATTACATCATCACATTCACCAACAACTCACTCAGAGCACTGCACTTACAATTTGTTTCAAAGAATGCATAAGTAGACCAAGGACGTTCAAAAAGAGGAAAAAGAACTAAATAAGCTCACTTAAATTATAATGTAAATGAGGCGAGACCATATATGGCACAATCTGTACTGTATACCAATATTGAAACAAATGGGGCGTCAGGAAGCCAAACAATTTTTAAGTAAACATATGATCTTTACAATAACAAATCTTAATATGTTTAAGCGATTGCTCAATACTCATTTGTTCAATTCTTAGTTACAGTGTGTTAGTAAGTGCTGATATATTTTGTTTTTACTGCTGTCCTTACATTTATATAATTACTGTACAGCTGTAAAAGTTCTTCTTTATGTGGTTGAACTGGGTTTTTTTTGTTACTGTGAAATATTTTCACTTGTGTGAAATACTCAGTGATTCTGTGATTGATGTAAAGCGCTCAGAGCGTATTACTTATACTAGTATGGGATAGAGCACCATATAAATGCAAACTATTATTATTATTACAAGGCGATTAAATAAAACTAACCTGAATACAGTATATTTTAACACATAAAATAACATTCCAAACATACATTAACTACCAGAAACAATTATTTAAGATTTTGTCATGCTTAATAAATCCAGTCATTCTTTGACACCATACTATGTGTTTGTTTTGATTATCACCCTTTTTGTCTTAAATTAAGAGAAAAAAATAATAAAGCACAAAAGCACAAGAAACTAAAATGATAAGTACTGCAGTGTCTCAACTTTTACAAAACACTTAACTAGCACTAGTAAGAGATATTTGTTTGTCTGATCGTATATTTTGAAACTATCCTTGATCATCAAACAGTCGTGAAAATATATTTTTTCTTCAAATACACATCCAGGACAAAGGATAAATTGTAAAACATCTCCTGTCACCAGTAATGAATGTATGGTTTTACTTCAAACAAATTGGAAAAACATCAGTTGTAAAATTGCAAACAGTGTAAGAACATAACAAATTTTATACTTCCCTTTTTTAAGCACGATTGAAAAAAAAAATCCAGATCTACTTGAAATCCTCAAGGTAGCATCAATTAAAGAAACATCTCAAATATTCAGAATGAGGCAAGCAACTTTCAGTTTACAGTTTTTGTAATTACATTACAGACTCCCATTCGCCTTTGCTCAGAAGAAAACAGACTAATAGAAATATTTGAATACAAGTGTCCATTCAAGTCAGACATCATGTTTCACCGTAAAGAATGAGCAGCATCTTCATAAGCTGCTGCTGGAGAATTAGTCCAGTCACTGAAACCCCAACTTCTTCAGTCATAAAACACTAGATGAAACAACTGAACATACATTTGCAAACATACCACCCCAAAAGGTTGAAATTCATGCAGAAAACTTGTCCAGTGCAAGAAAAAAAAAATCATACCCAATTTCAGGTTTAAAAGACAGGTTATATATTTGTTAGAGATTAGTCACACATGGACACATATAGACGGATAAAACAGTCAGTTGCACAAAATTTTCTTTCAGAGCAGTGAAAGATCCACCAACATGCCCTTCAACATTTGATCTTACAAAAGGGTAAATCATCATATTTCCTTGTCCTGTCATTCTGTTTATGCAACAGCTTACTATAAAGACACAAGCTATACTTACGCAAAAGACCTTTTTTTGTATCTTAAAGACTTCAATATATCATAACTTCATAAAGAATTAGCCCACAATGAGAGATCCGTCATCCGTGAGAGGAAAATGATCCAAAACTTACATAAATCTCAAGCTCAATTTTCTTTTATATCTAAAACTGAAAAGACAAAGATTTTAACAGCAGAATGTACTGGAAAATTGACATCCAATTATTACTGACAACTGACATTGCTGAAATGTTATAGAAAGATGTTGTTACGGACAATTCAATGTTGCGCAATTAGTCAAACGAGGCACGAGTCTCTGATAAGTTCCCTCCTAAATAAAAAAAAATATTTTTAAAAAGGAGAGATATGCCTACCATACTGACATCCATTTTTTGCATAGACAATCATTATCAAAGTCAAAACAGACCATTCATTTAGAATGACAAATGAGAAAATAGAAGAGCAAAAACTTGAATTTTTCACAAACCTCTTAAGACTACAGCCTCATTCTGACCAGTAGTAAAACAACTGAATAATGAATAATACACATTTCCATTGTTATTGTAACTGTGACGGTTTAGAAAAGGGTATAGTAACGACTCACGTGTGGAGGTAATACGGGGGAAGAGGGAGAGTCATGGGCCTTTACAACAACAAGAAACATCTGTTTATAAAGTCTATAAATAAATCGATTAGCGGACAACAACGCCCCTCCACCATCCCAACAGCAGCAGTCGCAACAAGCACCGTGACCTGTTGCTGCTGTTGCATGTGAAGATTTCACGGTTGCAATTGATATCCTTACCTCCATTTCAGTATCACATTCAGAATCAGTATCAGAATCAGAATCATCCTTAAAAAGGGGATCAGGTTGAAAAGAATGAAAGAGCAGTAACAACAATGGAGAAAAAAATGGTATAAATTAAAATGAGGCAGGATCAGTGAGGATATAACTCCTTCTCAAGGAAGGAAGAGAAAAAGAAAGAAAGAAATTATAAACATGTTGGAAAGAAAGAAAAAAAATAGAAAAAGACTGAAGAACAGCATTGCAAAAGTTCCTGAACATAATGATAGATATTTCTATTTAACTTCCAGAAGCTCTTTACGACATCTGGAGATTACCCTTCACTTCAAGACTTCAAGGGATACTATTTTCAGGGATGAAAATGGACACCAAAAAAACGAATCTGAAATTCTAGTGTGGCTGTCTCAGGTGGGAGTCTTTCGGGGGAGGGGTGCTCCCAGATATACCTTTATTTACACTCCTATTGCAAAACCATCCCCATAAAAGCAGAACTACAACCAAAAAAATATCACAATAGGCCAGTTCAAAAGAAAAAAATTATCAGATCTCAGAATAAAATCTAAGCTTAATTTAGTTACAAGCCAAACATGAAAACAAGGCTACAACAAGAAAAAGCCAGTACAGTGACCTCTTCCAAAATCTAGAAATCTCTTGGTACACTCTGTGTGCATGTATATATCATGCAAGCATAGCAACCACACACCACACTACTTTAAACATTTCAAACTATCAAATCAGGTCAACAGCGGCATGTAGGTTTTAAAAATCAGGCAGTACACTTTGTCATCCTTTGTAAAGAGGAAATATGTATTATGAAGCAGGCAAAAGGGTCAACCTACAGTATTTACAGTGAAAATCAGAAAGTGTGCAAGACAGAGTAAAAAAGATTAGAGGTAAATCAAGCAAACTTCACAACTGGAGGAGAAGGGGGACGGGAGTGAGAGTGGAAAAGCAATAGAGAACAGAATGAGAGAGAGAGAGAGACAGACAGATAGAGACAGACACAGAGACAAGAGAGAGTAACAGTCAGAAGGAGACAGAGAAAGACACAGACTGAAACAAAGAGACACAGAGAGAGACAGAGAGAAAGAAAGACAAGTCCAGAGGTCAGCAGTTTGATTGTTTGTTGGAACGAAGAGAGAGAGAGAGAGAGAGGGG
>NW_004797431.1:611913-638379 GCF_000002075.1 Aplysia californica | reverse complement strand
GAGAGAGAGAGAGAGAGGATAAATCTCGTGACTCTGTTTGCATTCTCTCAGCGATGAATCCGCAGGAAGCGAAAAAGAGTACAAGAATAACACCACAAATAATTTGCAAAAATGACAGGAGAAGCATTCACGACTACAAGTAACATCTGTAACAATAACAATATTAATAACGAAATAAAGAAGAAATACTCATAATATTTCAACTATTGACGTTTACAACAAGAAGAACAAAAGAACCCCCCCCTCCACCCTCCGCCCGAAAAAAATTAATAAAATAAAATACAATAAAATACAATAAAATCAAATCAAATCATCCTCACAATATACCATCTATAAACACAGTAAGATTATCTAAGAGGCAGGACCTCTGCACTTAACGTTCATTTCAGATAGGACCGAGTAAAACGGGATAAGAGCTTCAGAAAAAAAATCCCCATTTCGAACCAAGGCCACCCGCTCCATAGCCTAACATGATGTCAACTAAACTAATTAACAACGCACATACCAAACCCTCTTTATTTTTTCTTGCTGGACAACACGGGTATAAAATGATCTCTTACATCATTTGAAAAACCCCCCAAAGAAACCAAGAAAGAAAAAGGCGTTAAAAGAAAAAAAAAGAAACAGAAAAAGACGGCATACAAAAAAACAAAACAAAAACAAACGAAGAAAGAAGGAAATGGAGAAAAAGGACCCCACAAATGGAAGAAAAGACAGAAAGAAAAATAAACTAAGAAAAAAGAAGGCAAATGGAGAAAAAAATGAATAGATAGAAAAAAAGGATTACCAAATTCTTTTGCAGGAAAAAAAAGAACAAAAATAGGAAAGAGAAGAAAGACAGGGGGAAAAAGATGTCGAAACAAGCTACTTGTAATTCCTTGACCTTGTTCAACAACCCCGTCCCGTCATGTTCCGCACGTCTATGACCAAATGTCCCAGTCTCCGGCACGCCAGCCTCGTACTCGAGACAAATATTGACCAAGGGAGACAATTGGATTAGCAGCTAATGGCGGCCGACCGGAAGACGGGAGGGGGCGTGCCCGTTCTCCAGCTTTTAACCACGATTAGGAAGATTGCCTGGTGCCGGAGCTGTACAAACGTGACGCAATAGCGTGGGATCTAATCGGCATATCTTTGCCGTCTGATGAGTATTTCCCGGAGTCTGGCTTCTTGTGAGAAGGAGAGAGAGAGAGAGAGAGAGAGAGAGAGAGAGAGAGAGAGAGAGAGAGAGAGAGAGAGAGAGAGAGACTGGTGCACAGTTCTGAGGTCAGTTTCTCAGTTAGTTTGTTGGAATGACGTAAGAACCAAGCACTTGTGAATTCCACACCCAGAGTCTAAACTTTACACAAAACTCTACAATGAAATTTATAATTTAGTGCACCCTGAAAAGCAGCAATAATTGGTCAATCTGGACAAAGCAAAACAAGTACAGTCGAACCTGGGAAGATGCCACCCATTGTCGAGGAGAAAAGTGGCCATATAAGACAGGTGGACGTCTTAGGTGGGACTGATCAAAATGAGAAAACAAACAACATTCCCTTCTGAGGTCCTAACCGGAGGTGGTAGTAGCCTTAGGACTGCCGTAAGACTGGTTAAGTTGGTTTTTATTTTATTTTGAAGGGGGGGGGGGGGGGGGGGGGTGACGGGAGGGGGAGAATGTTGGCTTTTTTTGTTGGGTTGGGTTTTTTTGTTTAAGACTATATTTTGTTGCTGATTTAAAACGAAATGTGTCGGACGAGGAAGACCAAGAGCCATGACGTTTCTGTCGCAAATTCATGTTGACATTCATTGTTACGGACTGAGTAAACAGTGACTGCTCATCTCGCTTACGATTTGAATACGAGTTGTGGGCAGGGCTTATTGGATAAGGCCGATCACACAATTCCCTCACCAACAGCTGAAAATTTATTGTTACCGGTTGTCTAACTTGTATAATCAAAGGGAGGGACCTATACAACATGATTGATTCATTCATTGGAGAGGCTAACAATAACGACAGGTGACTAGATTGTGACAGTTCAACTACAGCGTCAGGGGCTAATACATAACCATTGGGTGGTGTGAGATTTGCGTGGCCATCTTAGACAAATATTTTTGGTTGTTGGTTGATAAAATATTGTGGCTGCAGCCACACAGGACAGGTGACCACTTTACAGAGTAAAATTATATCGAAAAAAACTCAAGGGTGGGAAATGGAAAGTGGCCATTTGTACAGGTCGTCATCGGGTGGCCATCATGGCAGGTTCGACTGTAGTTCTATCAAGAGCAGTAAAAGGAAAACTTACATCTTGCATATTTTCAGCACTCTTGAGACCTGCAAAGACATTAGGCTCGTCTGCTTTCTCCTTTTTTTTCTTGTCAGCATCCGTGACTTTCGCCTTGGTATCATAGTAGTAAATCTGGTACTCATCACTGGACTGCTGAGCTTCTGGATTTTCAGGAGGACCCTGTTTGGCAACAGCATTCACCGCCAACTCCGCTGGAGGTGTAGACCCTGAGGATGACTGAAGACTAGACACAAACATGGAAGAGGAGGAGGACGGGGCGGTAGCAGCAGCAGCAGCGTTTGCAGCAGCAGCCATAGAGTGTGACACGGGCTGACAGTTGGGTGGGGGGTACGCATATGCTCCAAGGGCAGGCAACATGTTGCTGGGATTCTTCGGATTTACATTGGGAGCAATATCGCCGATACCACCGTCCAAGTCTGCAATGCTTTCGTCAAAAACATCAATCTCCAGAGATGGTTGTCTGGCTGCTATCAAAAGCTGAGAATTGCTTAGAGGGGAGGAAGAGGAAACTGCTACTTTTGACAACGCAGGAATGGATGATGATTTCGGAGCATAACTATGCAGAGAGTCCACCTCCTCAAAGGAATTACTTCTCGAAGGGTTGCCTTTGTAGTCCCCACTAGAATCGGAGTCCCTGAAGCCCCTCTCTGGCTCACAGAAACCCTCAGAGCCAGAGCTCATAGCACCATCATGGCCCGAGTCGCGTCGGGAAGGGTGGGATGGGCGAGGGTCAGCTGGCCGGCCACGACTGCCCCGCACCTCCTGAGATCGTTGGGAATGAGCAAGATTTCTACTGGGATTATCCGTGCTGATGATGTCCTGAGAGCATATAGTCACCGGCTGGACCCGGGAAGGTTTTTTACAGTCACTATCATGAGGTTTGTTGGAACCAAAGTGGTAGTAAAACCTAGAGCTGTCTTTTGCAGAGTAAGTAATACCAGGAATGGGATAATCTTCCCACGTCAAAGCACAAGCTTCAATAGCAGGTTTGAAGCCTGGAAAATTCTCAATGTCACCTTTCTTGAGGCCACTCGCAGCATTATTGGAAGAATTGTTTCGAAATTTACGCACTTTCTCAATAGTGCTTATGTGCCAGTCTCGAAATTTGGCCAGCATATCCTGTCGCTGATTTGGGGACAGCTTCGGGTTCAGCGTAGCCAGCCTCCACAAAGTGACAATTTCATCGCAGAGGCTGGAGGCCGCATTCTGTGTCGCATTGGCTGTGTTGCCACTTCTACTGCAGTGAATGACTGTTGCATTGTTGCATGGTGACACTTTTGTGATGAACCACCAGATCAAGATCTGAAGGAAAGAGGAATATATTTCCAATAAGAATTTAAACTTAAGAATGTAACACATCTTCATATGGTAGTTATTTAATCTTACATAATGAAGATCTCTGCATCGAAAAAAAAAGTGAGACAGTAACATAGCCATCTGTCAAATTTTCTAAATAGGAACAAAACTAGAATTCAGCATAGACAGGCAGGTTGCTCAGTATGCTTGCATAATTCCTCTCAAACGTATGATTCAACATATCAATAGAGTTATGCGCTATACTACAACTAGAAGAAATAGTTCAACTCTGTCTTTGCTGACGTCATTCTGCAGGTCTACAATAAAATCAGGAGTCAGCATGCACTACTAATACTGAGGGCCAACTTTTGTGTCTTCTCTCATCATTTAAATAAAAAAGGTGCGCCACCTATTCAAAAATTTTTAAGAAACCGGTCCTATGGTCAGAGAATAACAAAATCGATACATATTATATCTTCCCCTATCAAATAATAATCCCAGTTTAGAACAAGAACACAAGAACTCGTACCTGTTCACACTGCAGAACCTCATCAGTCAAAATCTCCAGCAAGGGCACAGAGTTGCTGTCATGTCGTCGGAACATCTCCCTCACAATAGACAGCAGATTCCACATGCCCTCTGGCTCTCTTCCTCTCAATGGTCTCAGCAAACTTTGCCACTCTGTTGCAGCAGGGGGAGCACTGGCCGTCAGGTAGTTCACATCACTGAACAAAATACAAACAGTTCATATTGATTCACTACTGATAAAATCTTCTATCTAACCTGCAGCTGATATCTACTTTAAAAACTTCTTTTAAATAATTAAACTGTACATGTGTACACGTTTTAACTTAACCCCACTTCCCTCCCCCCACCCCACCCTATATTTATACAATTTACATAATAAAAGTGGAGAGCTGCTCCAATCCTACCTGTCAGACCCAACTCGCACTGTGTAGGATAGAATCTGAACAGACAGACTGTATGAAAAACTTCGCCACCCAGGAATCAAATTAATGTTTTCTGCATACAATGGCAGAAAGTGTAACAGCTACACCACACCATCAATGCCAGTCCAGCTGCTAAAGTATGTAAAAATCCTGGGTAAACTATACCTGAAAATTACAGAAGAAACCAGTTCAACTCACAAATAAAATTCCCAATTACTCTGGCACAGAACAAAAAAGAATGATCACTCAAAGAGTCAAAACACTGGTCAGGTCAATGATTCTTGAAACACTGGCCATTTAACTTTTACAGTAGATCATAAACTGATGTTGTTTCTACACTTGTCAAAATTGTTAATAATTCTTTTATTCCTCAGTACACCAATCTGAACCTGACAGAGAAATTGACAATATCAATAACAAGAAGCAGTATGTACAAAGCCATCAGCATTCATATACATAATCCTCTTCTGCCCACTTCATCGGGAGGTAAGGTCAGTACACAACTAAAAATACTTCATCTGGCAATCATAACATTATGTGTAGTGTGTATAACTCATTCTCTGCCCATTACCGATATATCAGCAGCACGATCGCACTATTTTCACTCATTACCATCGGCACAGACTATACCCAAACTTTATTTAGTTCGTAAATGCTTGATCCATAATTTTAAGTTTTGATATAAGAGGCATTGCCAAAACGTGGGGAAAAACACATACATCTCACATTAGTGTGCATAAAACGTGATGCATTAGTATTTATTCCTCCCAAACTTATACACATGTCAAATATAGGATGTAGAACCTGCATTAGCAGTTTCAGACCCTATGTCAGCGTTACAATTTTGAGTTTGTAAATTTTGTGCCAAAAATGTTTGTTTTTTAGTGATTTCTGGACTGTCATTTTGAGCACACCAATGCAAACTTCCAAGAATGTCCAAAATTTAGTATTTTTGGGTGTTTTTTTTTACCTGTGCTTTGATCCTATGCTATTTGTCATCAAGAACGGTTCACTTGCTCAAGAAATCAGTTTATTTGTTTGCAAATAAACAAATAATTCGGATCACTTGTGTGTCAGTTGTGTTGTCACAGACTAGGTGTTTCAGAAAACACCATTATTTTTCAGTAGAATCACCACAGCTGGTTAAATCTTTTTGCTTTTCGTCGTTTATTCAATACTTCAAAAGCTGTGAAAAGAACATCGGGTTCCTAGATCTATGATTTCGGTCGGCTGTTTAAAATTCGCCGTGATCGTCGTCACTTTGCGACATACTGGAAGTTCAAATTTTAGCCGACTTTTGTTTTGAACGGGTCATCAACAGTGCCTGGATATAATTGTTTTCTTGAGTGACTTCCCCTTACCCGCTTCCCCAGAACAGCGGAAGCAACGGCGGAAAGAGAAAAACGAAAGTAGTCATTGTCGTCAGCGCCCGGTGACGCACAAGAATCTTATGTTGAATGTGACGTACAGGTCTGTTTAGCGAGTTTTTAGGCTACCCTATTGAATATTTTTGTGAAATTGCGGTGTTTACATTGGATTCCTGGAACAAGAGTGTGATGTGTGAACAAACTTCGAGAGATGGCTCATTGCTGTGGTTATAGATTTAGCTTTTGTGCTTAGTGATGACGTTTGGGGTGTCGTCATGCAGCCGTACAAGACTGACTGACGTACTAGAAATTACATTGTCCTAAGAGCAAACATTCATGTCATGCGTGCTCTCTTTACTCAAACAAAGAAAACAAACATGTCCTTGTTTATCTGTCTAACTCAAAAGTACACATTTGTTCTTTGTCGGCATGAAATGCCTTTTTCCAATACATTGTGTCATTATTGTCACGTACAAGTAATATTTGTTATCATTGCTAATATCAATAAGTTTTCAACATATAATTCATACATGCAAGATTCATTTAGAAGCAAAACACGCTTTTATTGATCTGTGTATCTCATAGTGCAAATTTGTTCCTTGTAGGCTTGATTTTACCTTTTCCCAGTATGTTTTGTCACCACTGTTATGTATGAGTACTGTTTGTCATAATTAGCAACATAATTGTGATTGTCCACTGTCTTTGATATGACCCGATATCTGTTTCAAAGCAAAAGAAACCTCTCCTGTTTGTTTTTTTTACTCTTAGAGTGCGCATTTCTCTCTGGAGGCATGACTTTGTCTTTTCCTGTTATGCACAAGTCATGTTTGTCATCACTGTTATGTACGAGTCAGCCCCATTGATTTTGTGCTTTTGCCTCATATTAGTTTAAAAATTGTTGTGTAAACATGTGTTTTTCTGGTACTGAGACTTTGTTAACTGTATTTGTACAGCCTTTCACTATTAAGATGTGTTGTCAATGATAATGTCCAATGCGTATCCTTTCTTTTGTATAACAATGATGACATGTTCTGTGCACTGCGTCATTGTTACAATGCTTGTCATTCATATTACCATTATTAATGGAGTTCATAATGTATAAAGTCTTTGTTTACTAAACAAATGGAATTTAAAGTCTATAATTTGCCTTGCTGCTTATCTGTTTTTGTCATCACTGTTACATAAAAGAAATACAGTGGTT
The DNA here is from genome assembly GCF_000002075.1 of Aplysia californica. Taxonomy (NCBI): domain Eukaryota; kingdom Metazoa; phylum Mollusca; class Gastropoda; order Aplysiida; family Aplysiidae; genus Aplysia; species Aplysia californica. The sequence continues at coordinate 631,277 of NW_004797431.1, read as the reverse complement.
GCCAAACCAATAGACCCATATCTCAAAAACCCTACATCTCCTTGCTCAGACACTCTAGAGATATGAGCACTAAATGTCAATCTGTGACTGACAGGAAAGAAAAGGGAGTCAAATTGGCAAGAAAAATTTTTTTGCATCAAGAGAGTCTCACGTTTTGGCAATTGCTCATAAACAAAATCTCAAAAGTAGAAACTTCCTGCAACGAAATGTAGTGTCTATAACTACGTAAGTGGGAGGAAAGTAGAAATTGTTGGGAGTATCAGAGCTTCCAGCAGCTGATGTCAATTTTCGAGGATTTTCGGGTCCAGGGCAGAGCCCTGGCAGGGGGTTGAAGGGGGGCAGCGTCCCCTTTATGTTTGAGAATTTTTGGTTTCAGGGCATCCTAAGTATGCCATTTCTCGCTATCCAAGCCTAAATTTAACAAGAAAATTTATAAGTGAGAAAAAAAAAACATACCTTGCATAGGCCTACATAATTTTCGGCTTGTGTTAATCCATATATCCAAAGCCATGCTTTCTCCCTTTTACAAATGCTGTACATCCATAACTAGATCTATAAAACTACACAGTTAATGTTCCAACTTTTTTCTGCTTGTGTTGGTTTGAGACCAAGTATTTAGATCTGAGCAAGCCCAAGTCTTGACTTAGCAAAATGTCCCTCTATCAAAAGACAAAATTATTTAAACGCAGGGGGCAAACTTTGAGTATAGATCTAGATCTAGACTCAGTGAACCAACTTCTAAAGAAATTATGCTCAAAACTGGTATGTTTCTGATAAATTTAATGTTTTCAGTTGGTTGTTTTAATTCAAATACATCTACCACCCCTACTACTTGCTAGGACTTGCTCGTCCTAGACGGATTGGTTGAGTCCATTTCCTCGAAAAGGGGTAGGCAGTACCACCGCTATTACTTGCTAGGATTTGATGGCCCTTAGCGGATTGGTTGAGTCCACTTCCTTAATAAGGGGTAGGCAGGCCTAGGCCTGGATAAGGCTTCAATACCATCAATGCCATCCAAGGCTGAAGCAATTCCTGAGTTTATTAATTTACAACAGAGAACAGAAAAAAAAACGAACAAGCGAAGAAAAATAAAAAAAATTTTAGAATAAAAAAATCAACCAAACAAGTATCAAAAAGATGTTCCATACGTCTCAACATAGGTGGTTGGTTGGACTTGGAGAACAACAAAATTATAACGATAAAGGGAAGTAATGCTGATGGCTTTATAATCAAAGAGACTATTCATGTTACATTTATACTTTATTACGTCCCCTGGACTTGAAACTGGGCTTGAGACTTGCGGGTCTCAAGGTGTTAGGACTTGAGACTTGAAAGTCCTATTTTTTCAATTCTGCCCAAGCCTAGTGCTCTGCTTCTTGTGCTTTAGAAAGTGAAAGTGAAAGACACTGTCTACACTTTCAAATAAAAGAGCACTTCCGGTATGGGTTGGCTATTGTTGACTATTGGAGTAATAACGGAAATGTTTTATTTCGCATTTTTGAAAATAATTTTTTTTTTTATTTGGTCACAAATTTTCACGGAAATTTGTCCATTTGCAGAATTCTGCTAATTTGCGGAAATCTGCAAAATTGCAGAAGACTGGAAGCCCTGGAGTATTTTGTGTGGTGTGTTTACTTGGTTCATTAAACATCTAAAAATGAGGTTATTTGTTACTGTACAGAAATTAGATTTTATACGTGATTAGAAATAATAGTACAAGATATGGTACTGGAACCTCTAGAAGGAACAAGCCCTCAAATTACACAGTGACATTTTAAAATGCGTTTTTCTCAAAACTTTATTTTTGAAAGACCCTTCAGCATTAAAATATTAAAATCTGAGCTACTAATCAAGATAACCTACTGAAACTTTCCAAGTATGTGCAGATTTGGTAGTTACAGGTACCTGGCTAGTTATATTTGAGAAAATGTACTTAATATTTCAGAAACCTGCATTTGAAATTGATATGGAGTTTAAAATTGGTACAAAAAGAGGGACATTACTTTGAGACCCTCCCGAAAATCCAGAATATTGGAAGTATACCAACAAAAAAAACCCACCCAGGAACCTATAACTATTATTATAAACTAGATATTATTTTAAAAATTAAGATTATGCCTTTTGGTTTTCAAAACTTGAAGATTTTCCTAAGTATCGTATAATTTCAATATGACCGCCGGTGTTACATAACACTTTGAGTTAAATTGTTTTTGAACATTTTGATTTATTCAGGGAGGGTACCACATATTTTGGGAAAGTTTGGTTTCAAAAGATGCATAAATAACGAATATAGCTTTTCTTGGCAGCTAGACCCCTTAACACATTTCAATGCTACATTTTATTACCTTTCAAAATATGTATGACACTGCATACTTATTATTTCATTTTACTTATAAAAATCCTTCTCAAACCTACACACCTATCATTCACGATCAGATGCACAGAGAAAACAGGTGAAAGCTGGTATGAAAATGGGCAGAGAATGAGTTGAGCCATTTTGAAAACACTACCTCACATTTTTTTTCCTTTTCAGTACTTTTAAATTTCACAGAGCACAAACCCCATTTTGAAAACAATACCTCATATTGCAGAGCACTAAAGCCATTTTTCAAACACCATAAATCATTTCAAAACTTTCTTTAAAAGCTTTTCCTTTGTTACCTGAAAACCATAGGTGAAGGTATACAGAACTTGACCAGAGTCTTTTTAATGTTTTCATGGAGTGCAGACTCATCCAAGGACCAAGAGGTCTGCTCACTAGCGGACGGTCCAGCGGTCGGATCTGAGAGGGGGGAGCAAATAAAACATGTAAGCAATTCCATTCTTCATCTTCAAAAGCCAAATCTGAAACAGACATCAGCAACCATGGTCAGGAACTCATTTCTCTGCTCCGATGCTCTAAAAAAAACCCAACTAAATTATCTTGGTCTTTTCCTACCACACATCAGTCTAAATTCTCTACACAAATACTTTAAAAAAACAATTTCTTGATGCTGAGCAGATCGAGTCCTAATAAGAGCAGATAATTATCTTCAAGAACTTGGGACCTTCTTTAAGACTGATCCGTCAACTGTTGCTGGCACTTATGACAGCTTTAATACAGAAGCCACAACATGTAAGACTAGATTTTTAGAAGAAGTTTTAGTATAAGTAGTTTTAGTAACAGTTTTAAGGCACTTGCAACACAATAAGGTCATGTAAGTGCCGTAGATAAGAGTATTTTGTTTAAAATATAGTTGGTCTAAATCATTTGCAAGACAGCTTTAACAAATCAGTTTAATTGCATCAAGCCAAATTGCAAATGTTTCATTCAACTTAACAAGTCATCACAAAAAAAAAGGTTCTGATAAATTCAGCTAACCGAAACATTATTTGGAGACCAGATAAAATAAATTAACAATGTGCTCAACCTTACGCTACCAGCCTCTCTCAATTTATTCTTATTCCTTAAAACCACGAAATGTATTTTTAATGTTGCTCACCAAATGAGTCCCACAGATATAAACTTTACGAGCAAAAGCAGAGGTTGTGAGCTACAATAAGTGTAAATAAAAGAGGTGTTTTGTGAACCCAAGAGGTAGTATAACTGATAGGCAGCAATATAAAAGTAAATCTTATCTATCAGGTCTCATTTCACGCCAGTCATCCATAACAACAAGCAGGATTATTTGTATGTTTCAGTATGTATGTATCTATAATGCAGCCAACAATTTTTTCGTGCAACTTATCCTCAAATATCTCTTAAAAAGGTGACTCAATGTCACTTATACTTTGCACAGCAGTATGCATCAATTTGTCTCCACTTAACATATTTTTGCACAACAATTGAGGCTACATTAAAAGAACTTTGCTGCAAAAACATAAACAAAATTCCACAAATCTCCATCATGCAGAAAATGGGAGAGTTCACAGCACTTCCTGCTTCAAACACACCTTTTGCATACACAAATGGCCTAAGTCACTGCTCACCAATAACACTTTTTAGAAACAATACTTAAGCCCACAGATTAAATGTGATCTCCTGATGTATGACAAATGAGTTTGTTAAAATTTTTCTGCTTCATATTTATAATTCACCTGATTAGGAATGGTGAGATGATGAGGGGGAATCGTAAACTAATATTGTCGAAGGAAGGTGCGATGGTCAGATGCCATCATTCTTGACTTTTAGAGCAGTAAGAAAGTGGGATTCTTTCAACAATCTTCACACATTATCACAAACAACTCTCAATTTATAAGCATATAACTCACAGGTCAAAGAAGTAAAGAACAGCGTTTCTCAAAACATGTGTTCAATAAGTAAAATGTCACAATTAGAAGAAAAAATGGATTGGCTTTTAAAAATGCTTTTGTCTCAGCTCATTGGACGTAAACTTTAAAAAATCGGAAGAATCCACCCACTGGAATTTTTTATAATTATTAATATATAAGACATTTTATAGAATACAGCGAACAGGTGTTCGCAAAAATATCAATCTGTTGAGACAAATAGGTACAAGTTCATTGAGCAAAAGTTTGAGACTCATTATTCAATAGTTAAGGAGATATTCGACAATAAGTTGCACCGTGAACTTTTGACTGCACTATATGCTTGGAGTAACTATTGAAGGAGAGGGCGCGAGTCGAGTAACGTGAAGCCGCAGCAGACGACGGTCGGCCATGTTTGTGAGATCAGCTCAGTTCTCTCAGTTGGAAACTTAGTGTCGACCAAAAGGCAGTTTGCGTAGCGTTTGGGTCTGGTGGGCCTCTCATTCAAAGGTCCCGGGTTCGAATCCGAGTAGTGACGGAAAAATTTTGTACTCTACAAGTCTACATTCTCTGTCGTCTGCTTTCGTCTCCACTTTCTGCCTCAGGGCTCCGGACTCTTTCTAGTCTTTCTACTTCCACTCCTTGGCTCCTTCCTACCTCTGTCTTTCAACCACACCCCTGATCTTCTGGTAGGAAAGATCTACCCCTAGCCTTCTCGGACAAGGGCGAAAAAATCTCAGAGGTCCCGTATGCAAAATGTGCACATTAAAGGTCCCTTGGTGGTCTAAAATCGATAAGAGTAGGCTTCGGTCGCCACCCAGGCAAAATTCAAAAGTTCCTACCAACTTAAAATGTTTAATGTGTCCCTCGCACTCATATGACTTTATGCAGTTACGAGTGCCCCCGTAAAACACTTATAAGGCCTACGAAAAATGTTTGTCAAAATATCAGTCTCTAGCAGAGGCACTGAACTTGATGATGAAGTGCCTTCTGATTTAGCCATAAATGCACCTCACAGTAAAAACAGAATGAAAAAGATTGAAGAAAATTCAGTTTGCCATGATGATAACTGCATGTTTGTGCCTAGATCTAGTCTGACATACTTGTCAATTTGTTCTGAGAATACTGTTGCTTACATTGCTGGTTTTGTGTTGTTACGGGTGACAAAGCATTTGAAAATGTGAAACCTTAGTTGACTCCAGTGTGTCAAATGTAACTTCCTTGCTGTTTTTGAAGTCTCGTCTGAGGTTTGACAGTGCCTTCAAAGAATGTCATTGAAGTGTGTTTGGTGTGTGAATAACATTTTCGAAGCCATGTGTCGTCTGTCTGTGCAGGGGGTGTGACATTGTCAAATGAGAAAAGTCACAAATTAGTGCAGTCTGTTTTGAAATTCTTATTATTATAAGCCTATCATTTCAAATTTTCTATTAATTTTTAATACCCTTAAAAGTATTTTGTAAAATGTTGATAAAGTGTCTGGGTGTTTTAAAGGTGCCCCTCCCTCCTCGCTGGGGGGGGGCTGTTCTTTTCTTGTTTTTGTTTTTTGTTTTTTTGTGGGGGGGTTTTTTGTTGTTGTTTTTTTTTTGGGGGGGGGGGGTGGTTTATTTCCACCATCATACTTCATTTTTATCTGCCTTGCCCTCTCTTTCCTCATTCTTCGCCCATCCCATCCCACCCTCACTACCATCTTTTGTGTAATTATTTTCCATTTGGTTAGAAATATATTTTGTTCTATGTTTAAGTCAAGAAGTCTATGTTTTTGTAAAAATAATGTCAGTGATGACATCATTTTGCACTGATGAAGTTCTATGACCGAAAAGTCTGCAAATTTTGTTATCCCGTTTATATTTATTTTTGTTTTGATCCTTATTATCCCAATTTCTTCTCTAAAACGTGTAAAACAATTATCTTACCGTCACATTGTGTATACATAGTACATGTATTACTAAAAGTTCCACTAAGTGAGCTGGTAATTTGATGCAAGTAAGATTTCTTACCATCTTTATTATATTATTACTATCAAGAAGTCTTCGTTTTTGTAAAAATAATGAAGTTCTACTACCAAAAATTCAGCAAATTTTGTTATCCCGTTTATAATTTTGTTTTAATCCTTTTTATCCCAATTTCGTCTCTAAAACATGTAAAAAAATTATCTTACCATCACAATATGTATACATAGTACATTTATTACTGTAAATATTCGACTAAGTGAGCTGGTAATTTGATACAAGTAAGATTTCTTAACATCCTTATTATATTACAACTGTACGTGAGTGCTTATAATGCTGTAATTAACATTGAGAAAGAAATTTCGAGAGACAATGGAGTCCCAGCAGCTTGTTTTAGAAAAGAGATTACACTGCGCACGCTGCATCGTTTTGAACTTACAAAGATGGCGGCAGCCCCGATAAACTCCGCCCCTTCGGCTTCAACTTGGTTGGAACTGTTGAGCGGACGACGCAACGTTAGGGCCTCTCCCTATATAGTTACTCCAAGACTATATGTATCAATGTATTAATGTATCGCATTTATGTACATATAAGTTATGCCATTATAAACCACACTTCCCCCTCAAGATCAATAAAAGTGGAATTTTTGTAAATCAGTAGCCAGCCACTTGACAACTCTCACTGGTTCTTCCACTTTCCACATGAAAGACAGGTCATACCTGGTGCTCCGTACTCTGTATTCATGGCGGTTTCTTGGGAAGAAAGCAACTCATCCAAGATCTGCTGAGCTGTCGGCAAGATCTAAGATAAAAAGATTCAAGTTCACCAAATTGTTTTTTTTTTTGTCAACTGTGATTAATAAAGAGAGGAGAATGTCGGTATTTCCCTTCTTTCTTCACTGAAAAACCAGCTCAAAATAATTTCCGAGAGGTTTCATGTCAGCCTAAGGCACTAAAAGCTTCAGCCAGTACAACCATTTTCACAAGTATGGCAAAAGCCACATCTAGGGTAAACATTTTAAAGTCCTAGCTATTACAAGAAAAGTCTACACTCGGTCAGAAATACTAGCAGTCAAAATCCTGTCCAGTAAAGCCTTCAGAAAAATCGTGTGCACAGTTCGATTTATACTTTTCCTTCCTGCCACATTCAAAGCGACACACTGACATGTCATGAGCAATGGCCACAGACAATGCCAAAGAGTGGTAAAAGTCAAGTATGAACCCTGACGCCTTTGAACAACATAACACACACAACCCACTATTTCCTGTTCCTGTAAAACATAGCTGCAACCCCACTGTTACCCTGCCCACTAAGTCAAACACTTTCAAAATGAGAAGGCTATATTATACTTTACTTTTACCCAAAGAGCTTTATCAATCACAACAGTAAACTTAACTCTTATTACTTCATAATGAAAGCAGACAATTCTAAAATGTAGCTGTATTTCCAACAAAGATTTTCCTACCTGTTGTGGCAGCTCACTGATGAGGTACTGGGCAAACTTCTGAAGCTGATCTCTGTGTAGCCGGGACAAGGATTCAGACACAGGTGCTCGCAGGCACACAGAGCTGGCCTGGGCACACAAAAATTACAATATTACTGTAACAAGATGTATGATGACTAATGGGTACAAAAACACAGACACTAGCGCACGCATGCACAGGTGCACAAACACACACACACACACACACACACACACACACACACACACAGAGAGACACGCAGAAGCATGAACAGACACATCCTTGTATATCTACATGTTTTATCACTCAACAAAAGTAAGACAACCACAATTCAAAAATCAACAGCACAAAACAAACTTGTTAAATGTGATATTGCCAAATGATTAGAATCTATTATAATATGGCAGTCAGCAGAGAATAAGAGTCCCATCCTTTCAACTCCCAACAAACCAAAACAGGCCCCCCAAAATGCAGTGCTCGCCATACAGACACCTTGTCCGTCACACAGAATTTCCTCTATGATGAGCCTGGCTATGATATAAATAGATCACTGATATCAAGCTCAAAACCCTGGTTTCCTTTCCATTCAGGAAAAGGTGTTAAGAGTCATCATCAGCTGACAGAATTTACTTTTACTTCCGGTAAGTGCAAACAAGGTGATCAGTCACAATCACAAGAAGGCTGCTATAGGCACAGGAGGCTGAACAAAATAGGCTACCATTGATGGCAAAGAATATCAGTGTTTCCAACAGCTGAAGCTAGAAAGTCAGGAAAATTCTGCCGAGGGTCAGGCAAGCACAGGCCACCAGCAGGGTCCAGGGACAGCGTCCCGGTGGGGGTTCAGGGGGTGAAACCCCAAAGGAATTGAAATTCAGTGCTTTTAGAGGGTTGAAAACAGCATTTGGGAGCCTGTTTGAAGAGGTAGCCAAAAACCCATAACACCAATTTTTTAACAACATTTTGTTGTTTGGTTTCTCCACTTACAAATCTTTCCATTGCGGGCAATGTTTTAAAAAAAGCAGGTTTCCCTTGCCACTGCTAAAATTTAATAATTAAATTAATTTGTCATTGCATCATTGACTTGACAGAAGGCAAACATAGGAATAATGAAGAGACATGTACCTTGACGAGAGTATAGAGTTACACAGTGAATACTCTAATTTTCCTCCATTCTCACGTTTGAATGGTGATTGTCACAATCTGGGAATACCACTTCAAATCATTCTTGATTCTAGTGGTTTTAGTATAAATTTATTTCACCGTTGCCCTTATATCATGCTCCCATAGGATCATCGTACTGACAATTTCTCTAGATCTAGACTAATTTGCCAAAAAAAGTTTCTTTCTGAAGATGATTTCTAGTCTAAAATCACAACTCAATGGACTTGATCAACAAGAAGATTTTCCAGCTATGGCAACAATCCGAAGATAGACAGAAAGAATGAGTGAATGAAAGGAAGAAAGGAAAAAATTTGGCACAAAAAAATCGCTATAATTGCTTACCAGATTTTGATCAATTCGCAAGTAAAAATGTATTGCCAACCAACCCACAATGAATCCGTAGTGGGATAATGGCCGATTGCAGAAAATGTGCAATATGGCAGGTTTCTATAACATACACTTTTTGCCAAACGTAACTTATACAAGACGATACGAAGGCGAGTAAGGATCCTTTGCCACGAAATTTTGGTAACCCTATGCCATCACACTTTTTTACTGATGAAGTTGATGATGATTGGGGAGCAAGAATGGAACTGTCCGAAAGTATGGATTTCCTTAAAAATACGGAAAATTGGAAGCACTGGAATATGAACAGGTACATGGGAGCAGATGTACCTCTTTGATCCTGAACAGACAGAGGGCCACAATGTGGGCACACCAACTGGCTGAACTTCCACAGGTGCACGTACAGCCGGAGATCCTGCGTCTGTCAAACACAACAGCCACATTGAAGCTGCCCTTACTCTGACCTTGAGCAACATTTTGCACTGTGACTACTGTCCCACTTAAATGAAAACCTTAAAAAAAGAAAAAAAGACTGGCAATTAAATCAAAATGGGCATGAACAATGTACAGAACTGCACAATTTTAAAACTTTTTTCGACAAAACCTGTTTTGTTTGAGTAAAAATTAAAAAAGAAACACATCGACACAAGAATGGTCATTTAGTACACAGTAAAAGCAAGACAGAGAGACAAAAACAACAGAGGGGGGAAAAAAGGCAAAAACCTTTGTTTCCACAAAAAAAAGCAGTCATCCAAATTTTACCCACATTCAAGGCTGTTAAGACTAAAACCTGTGACTAGGTACAGTGCACAACAGAATTATCGATATTATAGACGCAAAACATCAACAAATCCTTACTAAACAAGATGATGGGGACACAAAGGCCCTACATAGCACAAAGAAAAAAAACCCCAAAAAAAACAAAGGAGCCCTGGACCCATCAGCATAGGATGCTATTTACACAGAAATTGAGTTTGAGTTCAAACTGATAGTGCTCAAAGGTTGATGCATAAAAAAACAATACAGACAAAAAAATAACAGGGTCAGACCACACTAGAGTAGTCCTCAAGCCCTTTAAACGCAAAGGAAATGTGATACCCTCATTCAAAATTCTATGTCATGCTACTCTTTACAGATATCAAATTTTTTTAATAAAAAAAGAAACCAACATAAAAATTGTACTAAAAGCCTTAACACAAGAGGATTTTGATTAATCCTCTTGCACCTTCCCTAGCTTATCCATAAATCTGTAGGTAATAATACCAAAGTTTACTAAATACAAAAATTACATTCTATCATTTACTTCTCTTACATAATAACTCATTAGGAATACAATTTTAAGACCAGAAAAAAGAGAATACTTACCTATCTGTAAAGTATCCTTAACTGATTTATTCTTGTACAGGTGTTCCCCTTTGGTGAACTCATCTGCACTGCCATTTGCTAAACATGAATACAATCTGAAAGTAGAAAAGGTAAAGAGAGACCAAAAATATATGTCACTACACAGTGGAATCAAGCGCTTGTTAATTTTTGGGAAAATGAAATTATTAGCATAATCTTATAGCCTGTTCAATCACCTTGCTTAAATATCCATCTGTCTTGAATAGAAGTAGAAATATTTGCCATTAAATGAGGCGAAGGTCAGATGTAAATTTTGCACGAAAATAGATGTCAAAGTTAGGTAATTTCCAAAGCTGTAGTGTCTTTGAAACTGCAAATTTACATTTTTTGTTTTTAATCAACATGTTTCTGTAAAATCCACACAGAAATGTGTTTTTAAATGGACAAAAAAGGTGCTGAACTAAAAAAAAAAAAGAAAATTTGAAAATAATAGACATACAGCTAGAAAAAATGCTGGTTTCTTTGATTTAATTATTTTAACAAGCGCCCGATTTCATCATGATGCCTCATATATAAAAGTAATCATTTACAGCTCTTTTAATTTTCTCACTTTTGCAATGCACAATATAAAAGATACACATGATAACACCATGTTTTCTTTTTGGAATGAAATATGCCTGGAGCCAGGCCCGAAGAAAAAAAGGAAGGGAAACTGATGATACAAACAAGTAGCTCACATTACAAGCAAGTTCTTAGACGTAGGTATTCTAAATAGCACAATGAAAGTTGGCAAATTCATAACTCATACAGCAGTCAAGCTCTTAAAATTCACTCCAAAATATGTAATTTTTTCAATCAAAAAAAAAAATTTAATTAAATATAGTAATGAAATGAGTTTAGAAAATTAGTTACCGTATATCTTCTTCACTTTCTGGAAAACTCCAAAAAGCTATACGTAGCTGAACCGGTTCTGGAATAGGCTCTGGAAAACGTTCAACTACCTCAAAAGGGATGTGGCAAGCAACAGCTTTGGCTGACAATTCTGCCAAAGGCGATACTTGTCTCTCTGTTTGAAGAAAAAAGACCAAGACATTGTTAACAACGTACACTTGAAGACATATGTGTAATTTTGAGCAGTAGAAAACAATCCAGCGAAAAATATAATTAATTTCAAGGCATCATTCCAGTTTTTTGGGGGGGTTTTTCAATGAATCATCACAATACAGAAAAAAATTTAAAGAAAAGCCACCTATAACTTTTACCCAAATATTTCAATAGCTTGTTCACTTTTGTCTGACAGCGTAAAAAGAAATTCTAGCTCATTTATTAATTCACCTTTGGATGGCTCCTCTACAGGCCAGCGACCAAACAAAAATATTTTTTCAAAAAAATAAAGAAGTTTTACTCTTTGGGTCCTATATTAAAAACTGCTCTCTGAATGCACTCACAGGATCACTAAAATTAAAATGAATGAATGACTTACAGTAACCTTGCTTATAAATTGCTCATTCTGAGACGGCCACACCACCCTGCCCCATCATTTCAGTGTAAGCTTGTAGATTTCATCCCCCCCCCCCCGCCTGTCAAGACGTCTCCACGTTCTCCATGTGAGTCTCGAAAATTACTCATCACGTCTCTTGAACCAGTTTCTTGGGCATACTTTAGAGTATGGTGTTGAGGAAAATATGTCAACTTTTCAATGGAGAATGGTGTGTCCCTATTATATTTTTTACCTGCTTTAGGTTTACATCAAAGAAAACATGTCAGAGCCACAGTTTACAGAGACCTTTATTTATGAATGGGCTTTTTGATTTTGTTGGTCATCCAACTTTAAGACCCGTCATCATCATCAGTGCCTTTCACCCCTGGCAGGGTACAGGCCACATACTAGTTCCTTCAATTTATCTCTATCCTGAGCCATCCTTCCTAGCTCGTTCCAAGTGAGCTTCATCTCTCTCATGTCCCTTTCCACACATCTCCTCCATGTTTCACGTGGCCTACCCCTGCCTCGTGCTCCCTGTGGGTTCCATAGCAGTGATTGTCTTGTGATGTTTCCGCTGGGCTTTCTGAAGGTGTGTCCCATCCAACGCCACTTTTTAGTCCTATTTCTACTTCTATATCCTTTTGTCCTGTCCTTTCCCATAGCTCTTCATTTCTTATTCTATCCTGCCACTTAATTCTTAGGATACTTCTCATACATCTGTTGATGAAAGTCTGGACTTTATTCAGCACTGTCTTTGTTGTCTTCCAAGTTTCGCAGCCGTAGAGGAGCACAGACTTGACATTGGAATTAAAGAGTCAAATCTTAATGCGCATTGATATGTTGCTTGCTTTCCAGACTTTTGATAATTGCTTGAAGGCTGACCTTGCCTTGGCGGTTCTTGCTTTTACATCTGCCTCTGTTCCACCTTTACTATCAATGACACTGAATGCTGACCTTGCCTTGGCGGTTCTTGCTTTTACATCTGCCTCTGTTCCACCTTTACTATCAATGACACTTCCAAGGTAGGTAAAGGAGTCCACTTCTTCTTGAGGATTGTCTTCCACTGTCACAGCAGGGCTTGACACTTTTCCTAGCTTCAGGACTTTCGACTTGCCCGGGTGTATACGTAAGCCAACACTCCTTGATAGGCTGTTGAGTTCCCTGGTTTTTCTTGCATCTGAGCATGTGTGTGAGAGAGCAGTGCAAGGTAAACAGCGAAGTCCAAGTCGTCCAGCTGCTGCCAAGGGATTCACTGTATTCCATTTCGCTTGCCTCTGGTGGCTTCCTTCATGATCCAGTCAATCGCAAGTATGAAGAGAAAAGGTGAGAGCAAGCATCCTTGTCGCACCCCTGTCTGTACCTGGAATTGTTCTGAGAGTTGTCCTTCGTGGAAGACTTGGCAATTTGTTCCATCATAGGTGGTCTTCACAAGCTTGACGATATTTTCAGGTATTCCATAATGCCGCATTAGTTTCCACAGACTTTCCCTGTCCACGCTGTCAAATGCCTTTTCATAATCAATGAAGTTGACCACTAGTGGTGAATTCCATTCAAGTGATTGCTCAACAACGATGCGCATGGTAGCGATCTGGTCCACACATGATTGGTTCTTGCGGAAGCCTGCCTTGTTTCCCCTGAGCTTCTCATCTGTTGCCAGCTTGATTCTCTCCAGGTGTATCCTGTTAAAGACTTTCCCAGGTATGGACAGGAGTGCTATTCCTCTGTAGTTGTTACAATTGCTGAGGTCTCCTTTCTTTGGCAGCTTGATTAGGTGGCCTTACTTTCAGTCTGATGGTATTTCCTCTTCTTGCCAAACCTTTTCGAAGACAGCATAGAGAATTTCCACTAAGCATTTTTATATCTGCCTTAAGGGCTTCCAGTGGTATATGGTCGGGACCAGATGCCTTGTGGGACTTCCGTGCTGTTACAGCTGCAGCAATTTCCTCTCTCGAAGGTGGTTCCGTAGCGATTGGGAGGTCATTTCTGGCTGGAAGAATTTCGGGTTGGTTTTCTGGAGGTGGTCTGTTCAATAGTTGATCAAAGTGTTCTCTCCATTGGTTCAGTTGCCCCTCTGGGTTGAAGATAGTCTTTCCCTCTTTGTCTTTCACTGGTAAAGTGGGCTTGCTGAACCTACCTGAAAGAGTCATTGTCTGATGTACAATCCGCAAGTGCCCTTCTGTTGCTGCTTTCTCTGCCTTTTCGGCCAGACCATTCAGGTGGGTATTCTTGTCCTTCTTGATGGAATTCTTTACCCCCCAGTTTACTTCAGTGTACTCTTGAAATCCATTCATTCCTGGTGTTGACTTTGGGTCCTAGGATGCTCTGGCAAATTGCATTTACTGCCTCTTTTATCATGTCCCAGTGTTCGTTTACTTCACAGTCATCCAGATTTTGAAGGGCTTGAAATCTATTCTTCAGTTCCAATTTGAATGAATTCTTCTTTACTGGGTCCTTCAGAAGGCTCACTTTATACTTTTGGCGACTTTCAGTTGTGATTTGTGCATACCTTCCCAGTTTCAGTTTCATCTTTCCAAGGATCAAATGGTGGTCTGATGCGACGTCTGCTCCTCGTAAGACTCGGACGTCCTCCAGTGAGCGTCTAAACTTTCGGGAAATACAAAAATGATCAATCTGGTTTTCTGTTGTTCCATCCAGGGAGACCCAAGTGGCCTTATGAATTCTTTTATGTGGGAAGATTGTTCCTCCAATAACCAAGTTGTTGAAAGCACAGAAGTTTTGGAATCTTTCTCCATTGTCATTTGCCTCTCCTAATCCATGTCTGCCCATGATTTCCTCACAGTGACGATTGTCCGAACCTACCTTTGCATTTAAGTCTCCCATGACAATGTTGATGTCCTTACCTGGAAGTTTGTTGATTACACTCTGCAGGCGGTTGTAGAAGTCATCTTTATTCTCCACTTCTCTGTATCATTGGTTGGGGCATACACTTGTATGATGTTCATGTTTATGACCTCCTTTCTACCATCTCTTTCCTTGAGTTCTTTTTTAGTTCCAAAAGAGGCCATGATGATTCTTGGACCGTTCGCTTCCCAGCCCTTGAATGTTTTTTGCGCTGTTTTGGATATGATCATCCCTACTCCTTCTCTGTGTGGTCCATCAATGTCATTTCCTGAATAAATGAAAAGCTCCCCCTCTTTCATTCGCTTCTGTCCAGACTGGTTCAAGTGGGTCTCGCTGATTCCCAGTATGTGTAGGTGGTATCGGAGCATTTCTTGGAGGACCTGTGCAGTTTTTCCAGCCTCATTTATAAGGGTCCTAATGTTCCACGATCCAATCCAGAGAGACTTGGATTTGGATGATAGAGGAGGCTTCTGCCCAGCAGCTTCCGTTCGGCTTTCACTGCCTCGCATCATAAACTCTCCATTCGGAGAAAATCCATGACCAGCCAAACTAAGATAATGTTTTTGCTTGTATGGGTTTCTGTAACAAGTTCTTTTTACGAGAGAGGTTGTTAGCCTCGTGACTCAACCCCCGACCTGGAGGGAGGATGACTCTGTTTCGGGAGTCACAACCTGGTTTCGCCATTTAGTTGCCTCCTATGACACGCTAGCACCACGTCAGTCCTATTCTTTTCAATGCCGGGACTGCACGGCGGTTTAGACCCGTAGGCCTCTATGCAAAGATCTGAGAAGACTAAACAGAGCGATTTCATTTTATCTTGTTTTAACCGCAGTCATTTGAAAGTGAACAAGCTATAGTTTGCAAGCAGCAGAAGACCTGT
This sequence comes from Aplysia californica, assembly GCF_000002075.1. NCBI lineage: Eukaryota > Metazoa > Mollusca > Gastropoda > Aplysiida > Aplysiidae > Aplysia > Aplysia californica. Next base: position 615,542 of record NW_004797431.1, on the reverse strand, counting down.
AATATCCTTTGACAAAAGGGTCAATTTATTTTGTATGAGGACAAAGTAATCATGAGACAAAGAAATAGATGGATGTGACAAACAGAAGGTGCAATGTGCATTACTAGTGACTAGAAAAAATATACATTCTGAAAGAGTTTCAAACAGTTATTTAGTATTTCAGACATGGAGGTTTTATTTCATGGAAATGGGTAACAATACCTAGAAATTTAAAGAATTTTAAACAAGTAATCAGCGGTCACGAAAGTAATACTCTAAATCAATACTTCTCAAACACATCAGAAATACATGATGGCTTATAGCTCGAGAAGCAACAGAAATACTTTAAATGAGAAATAACCAACAAGCAATAAAACAATTTACCCTCATATTTGCATGTCATTCATCTAAGCCATCCATCAACATTTATTATAATTTTAGCCTATATAGATAGAATTTAACACCACATTCTGACTCAGCTGTCAGTTGCAAATGATCTTAAAAGTTTACTGGAAGAGGAGGATAGGCTGCAATTACTGTTGACTGTGTACAGAGAGAAATTAAACAGATTGTGTTCCTTCTTTTTTTTGACCACAGAAAAACATCATGAATGGACTCCTTTCTCTACTTTATAAGAAGTGTTAAAGAAAAGAGAGTAGATAACTATACAGATGCAAAAACACACTAAAATTATTTATCATAATATGTTTGCTTTCAATATAAAATAGATAGATCATTCTATCCTAAAAATAAAATGGAAGAGGCTAGCCGTACTTAATGACGGCTAGACTGGTTGGCTAGCCGTACTTAAATACGGCTAGACTGGCAGTCTAACCGTACTTATTCTAAATATGATGGCTAGACTGACCATTTAAAAAAAATAGGCCTACTGAATTGTAAATGTAAATTTTTAGTGTGCAGTTACTAAAGTATTTGTATTTGAGACGAAACCAGGTGCCTTAATGACAGTGCATATTTTAAACCTCCTGTTTTCTAATGTTAATAGGGCCTAAGATAAAATGCTAAACTGGCAGTCTAGCCGTACTTAATATTGATGGCTGAATTGTAAATGAATATATTTTAGTTTGCAATGCCTCTAAAGTCTTTGTATTTCAGACAAAACCAAAAGGTGCCTTACTGACTTGCATGTATTTAAACCTGAATAATTACTAGATCTAGATCTAATGAGACCTGTGTACTTAATCTTAACAGGCTTAGAGTCGATAGGGCCAAACCTAGATCTAAGTACGGCTAGACTCTCAGTCTATTCGAAATAAAATCAACAATTAAACAATTATGTTCTTCTTGCCCCTGCCCGCCATGGCGAATTTTGTTACACCCCATTTGCATCAGGCTACAAGGAACTGCTTTTTGTACACCTGAAGACAAACAGACCTAATAAACAAACTTACTTTATTAATTAAGTCGCAAAAATAACATTCTTAAAGCAAGGATAGGCCTACCACAATGAGTGAGATCACCGGGGGGGGGGGAGGGGGGAATATTACTTAATTTTAATCACCCATCACATGGGCATGGAAAATGTTCAAATACCTGAACAGGAAAAAAAGTATAACAAGTCATAAAAATGAAATTTATGGGCCTATAGACAATAGACAACAGACATTTTCTACTTTCTGCCTCATTTTCATCACTTTTCTTCTGGTCTTCTGTTCAAGAATCTAGATCTAGATCTGTATATCTGAATAAAATATTGAAACAGAAAGGGAAAGAGGGAGACATAATATAAGGTACACGGTATCAAAAGACATAACATGACAGTATACTACTTGCTTTTCTAGGCTATCTCTCGAACTTCTCTCCCTCCCAAAACTGAAAATTTCATTGTTCTCAGCTGTGGGTTATTTGACCTAATTTTCAGGTCAAGACCTCATTCCCACTTCTGCTGTTACACGGCTACTATAATGGTGGCATCCACAAATCAGACAGCTAGGGCTTTTTCTTACGCCGTTGTCAAGTAAACTAGGCTATCGTTTTTAGGCGTTCACTAAAATGTTATCAGAAGATTATTTTCGTCCATTGACGGCAACTAAGAAAGAGGGCATGCTCCCCTCACCAGTGAAGAATCTCTTGCGTTTTATCTGGGTTAACTCAGACCTAACCTGAATTTTTGCCTTTGAACAAAAATAAAATCAATAGACTGATTGCCCTGAAAAGTCACACAGTATTGTTCACTTACAATCATCAGCCTACTGACCAAACGAATACATCGATAAATGTCAAAGTAACATCGAAACTGTAGTATAAAGCGCAACCCACTGTAGACTAGATCTAGGCTAGGCCTAGGCCTAACACAAACTATAAACAAGCATGATGATAATAAGTTCACGGTAAACCAACAAGCTGGTCTAAATAATGAGATGCGAGGTAGAATCAGGTCAATTCATTATCATACGACAACGGGAAAAGAAGCATGTAACTGTTATCCCCCCCCCCAAAAAAAAAAAAACCCCAGTATTTGTCCAGTCTAATCAAAATACTAGAGGGGGCAAAAATTCACAGAAATAAATTTTGACCAGCTGTAAGATGAGGTTACTCACCCCTGCCTGCGCCTACGTTGGGGCCACCATTTTGTCTCTTCCAACCTCTCCAGTTATTGCAGACACTTTCGGGTTCACTTCCCCACGAACACAACGAATCTTCCTCAAACCTATCACTATCCTCGAATGAAAACCTATCCCCTTCATATTCCCATTCAAACATTAAGTCCATGGTCAAAAGAATATATATTAGAGTTCACACGCAAACGTAGACCCCGCTTGGCGAGTCCAACCCTACAAAGGGTTGGTCGACGAAATGAAGCAGACGTTTGTCAGTCTTGTCTCACAAGCTTTCTACCACAAAATTTTCAATCTTCGTGTGATGAATAAAAGCAACGACTACAATTTCAGTACTCCAAATTATTCTAGGATATTCCACATTTTGATGTGCCTTATTCGAATGCAGGTGTGTACACTGCTTCCAAATAGGGCGATATGTGTCGGGTCTCGTCCTCCCCAGCATACAACAATAACAAACGGGCCCGGAAAATGTCGGCATACATCGGCTGATTCCGTTGTCCCGAACAGCACTCCCGATGTGAGGACAATCGGTAGATTGGCCTAGGCCTAGGCAAGAAAGAACTAAAAAAGTACAAGCGTGTACTCAACAAGTCACAATGCGCACAAATGTAAACAAAAAAACAAAGTGGCCTGGGGGAATACACAATATAAATAGATGCCTATGAAATGCTTTTCCTGATTTGTACGACGGTTTCTAATTGGAGGCCTAGATGTCTAAACCCTTTTTTCAGAAATAAGGGTAGATCGGGGAACGTCGTGGCCTAATTTAGATCTGAGTTCATAATACAATAGCCTATTTGCTTACAATTACTGCGATGCACAGTTTTATTAACTTGTCATTGTGTTAACAGATGTTTACAGAGATTCAACAGGACTCGAAAACGACTTGTTGAAAAAGACAGCCTTTTAGCCGTTCGTGTTCAAATACTGGCGTTTCCCAAAAATGTAAAGTGACTTTTTCCAGCAAAATTGTTTATAATTGCGAGCTGTTTCGATATGTGTGGGGTTTTTTTTATTTTTGTTTATGTGCGTTTTATCCAATTCTTTTTTAAACGTTTTTTTTTTTTT